>NW_022443001.1:0-2193 GCF_009761245.1 Sapajus apella
CTGCTCAGGACTGGCCTTGGTGGTGCTCAGCCCCCGGGTCCCCTTATATACAGGGAGCTGGGCCCAACCAGGCTGTGGCCATTGGTCAGGTGAGGGGAGGGGGCTGCAGGGGTGGGGTTTCTTATCAGATCCCATGACAAAGGGCCCCTCAGGGCATGGTGGGAGGGGGGGAGGGGCTGGGAAAGCCATCACTTCTGTCTCCCCTTCTGCCCACCCCTGAGCCACAGCTGGAGCCCCAGGTTTAGGGAGATTGGGGCCCCGGTCTGGGCAGGAGAGTCCACATGGTCATAGTCCTGGCCTCAGGAGTGACTGTCCCTGGCCCTGTAATGACACGGTGACCTAGAGTCATGGGCCTTTGCAGGGGCACACTCCATTCCTCCTTCACTGAAGGTTCTTTGGCTCACCTTATGAGCTCCAGTTTGCAAATGAGGAAACTGAGACCCTCTAGAGAGAAAGCGGGACCCAGTGTCACAGGGTGGGAAGGGACAGACCTCTCACCCCTCTGCTGTGCAGCCCCCTCACCTGGATGAGGCTCAGTGTGGGGTCTCCGCCAGCAGCCTTGTGGGGGACACTCTGAGCCGGGCACCCAGGCAGGAAAGTGGCTCGGGAGGCCGGACTCTTCACAGAAGGTGAGGCCATGCAGACCTACAGTTCCGCTCACTGTGTTCCCATCGCAGCCTGGAGAAGACCCTGCTCCAGCTCTATTTATTTCTTTTTATCCTTTCAGTTCATCAACCTCCCCGTCCTCCGTTAGACAGCCATTTCCATGTGCTGAATATACTCCTTTTAGTTAGTAAGTGTACTTGCAAAAGGTGTGATTTTATGCATGTATTTTAAATTTATAAAATTTATAATTCTATAAATTATATAATTTATCACGTCTGTAATCCCGGCACTTTGGAAGGCAGAGGCGGGCAGATCACCTGAGGTCAGGAGTTCAAGACCAGCCTGACCAGTATGGTGAAACCCCTTCTCTGCTAAAAATACAAAAGTTAGCCTAGTGTTGTGGCTTGCGCCTGTAGTGCCAGCTGCTCGGGAAGTTGAGACCGAATCGCTTGAACCCAGGAGGGGGAGGTTGCAGTGAGCTGAGATCGTGCCACTGCACTCCAGCCTGGACGAAAGAGTGAGACCCTGTCTCAAAAAACAAACAAATAAAACAGAACAACAAAAGAAAGGTGGCAGGGAGGACATACTGTACAATAATGTTTTTTAAACAGAAGAAAATACCGGATAGAAATGCATCAGCCTGTTAACCTTTTCTCTAAGTGATGAAGGCACAGGTTATTTAGCTTGGATGCAGAGAGCAGGGCAGGGTCTGCAGCAGCCCACAGCTAGGTTTTCACATTGAGGGCATGTTACTAAAACCAGTAAGTGCCACAAAGTGGAACCAGAACTGTGGCTGCTGCAGACCCTGCCCTGCTCTCTGCATCGGAGCTAAAGTTTGGGGCCACCTGGCAGAGGGACCTTCTAGACCAGTCCCGGAGCCCCGGTCTGGGTCTGGTGAGGACCCTTCCCAGCGTCCATGGCTGAGTGCTGAGTTTCCTGTGGCTCCTTGCGGCTCACCAAACACCCCAGACCCTCCCCAGCTGCCTCAGAGAAAGCCCACATGAATGCCCAGAGAAAGAGGCAGAGATGGCACTGTTCCCGGACTGATCCCAAACGTGCTCGGCATGGACCAGGATTTCCCCAGCCCCGCCAACATACAGTGTATGACTCTTATTTGGTGTGTAATGTATATAGTGGCACCTGTTTTTGTTTTGCTGTTTGTAGCCTGGGCTGGAGTGCAGTGGCTCAGTAATAGCTCACTGCATCTTCGTCCTCCTGGGTTAAAGGGACTCCTTCACCTCAGTAAGAGGGATTACAGCCACATGCCACCATGCCCAGTTCATTTCTTTTTTTTTTTGAGATGGAGTCTCGCTCTGTCCCCCAGGCTGGAGTGCAGTGGTGCGATCTCGGCTCACTGCAGCCTCTGCCTCCCGAGTTTAAGCAATCCTCCTGCTTCAGCCTCCCGAGTAGCTGGGATTATAGATGTGCACCACCACACCTGGCTAATTTTTGCATTTGTAGTAGAAATGGGGTTTCACCATTTTGGTCAGGCCAGTCTCGAACTCCTGACCTCAAATGATTTGCCTGCCTTGGCGTCCCAAAGTGCTGGGATTACAGTCATCAGCCACCGTGCCCAGCCTTTATTAA
>NW_022443001.1:2293-4041 GCF_009761245.1 Sapajus apella
TCGCTCTTGTTACCCAGGCTGGAGTGCAATGGCGCGATCTCAGCTCACCGCAACCTCCGCCTCCTGGGTTCAGGCAATTCTCCTGCCTCAGCCTCCTGAGTAGCTGGGATTACAGGCACGCGCCACCATGCCCAGCTAATTTTTTGTATTTTCAGTAGAGACGGGGTTTCACCATGTTGACCAGGATGGTCTCGATCTCTTGACCTCCTGATCCACCTGCCTCGGCCTCCCACAGTGCTGGGATTACAGGCTGGAGCCACCGCGCCCTGCCTCCCATGGTTTATTTTTGCAAAAATAAGTGCATGTGGGCACATACATGCCTGTGCACACACACATCCACACACAGCTGCACATACAGTTATGCATATGCTCGTATATGTGTGCAGACACACTTGTGCTTCCCCTCTGTTCTACACCCTATACACACCATTCTAAATGATTTATTTTTTCTTTTATTACTTAACACTGGACACCAGTGCATACTCCATATTAGAAATCATCTTCATTATTTTTCAGTGGAGTTCTCCATTGTGTGGATGTCCTTGGTTTTTTTCAGTTAGTCCCTGATGATGGGCACATGGGTTTTCAGGTCTTCAGCAAATAAGAGGCCCCAGTGGACTGGAGCCTACGGCTGGGCTCCCTCTGCCTGGGTGAAGGGTGACCAGTGGAGAAGGAGCGCCTGCAGTCTGATCAAACTCTTGGATTTTTGCCCGTCGGGGAGGTGAGACACGGATCTCAGTGAGGTTTTATTTTTCGTGTAGTTTAACTTGCATTTCTTTTATGTGAAAGTTTTCCTTTCTCATCTGTAAACTGTGATCTGACTATATATCATGTCTGTATCCCCCACTAGATTGCCAGCCCCATGGGGCAGAGGGCTTTCTTCATTTCAGCTGCGGTATCCACATCCTAGAAACATGCCTAGATATGCCTAGATTGTCTTATACCCAGTAAGTTTTTTTTTTTTTTTTTTTTTTTTTTTTTGAGACGGAGTCTTCCTCTTTCGCCAGGCTGGAGGGCAGTGCGTGATCTCGGCTCTCTGCAACCTCCGCCTCCCAGGTTCAAGCGATTCTCCTGCCTCAGCCTCCCGAGTAGCTGGGCCGACAGGCGCGTGCCACTCTGCCTGGCTAATTTTTGTATTATTTTAGTAGAGACGGGGTTTCACCATGTTGCCCAGGCTGGTCTCGATCTCTTCTGTTGACCTCGTGATCCTCCCGCCTCAGCCTCCCAAAGTGCTGGGATTCTAGGTGTGAGCCACCGCGCGGCCCCAGTAAATGTGTAATTGAGGAATGAAAGAACCAATGAGTGAGCGCAGACGCCCATCACCCCTCTCTTTGTCCTGATCATTCCGAAGTCAGGAAACAGCACACGTTCGGGAGGGAGGAGGAAGGAAGACCACGGAGCTCCAGGTGGAGCCCAGGCCGCTGGCGCCAGCGAAGGCCCAGCTGCACCCCTTCTCCAGCACGCCTAGGTCCCGAGTGCCCCGCGCTCCCGCCCGGGAACTGCAGAGACCCTGGGGTCGGTGCGGGGATCCCTGCGGCCCAGCAGCGGCCCCGAGGCAGCCGGAGCGTCCTCCTCCCGCTCGGCCTCCCCACGGCCCAGGGACCACAGACACCGGGTGGACGGTGCTTCGTTCATTCGTTTATTGGCGCATTACGCGGTAAGTGGGACTGGGGAAACTCGAGGGCAGGGGAGGGGCCGCAGCCGGTCCTGGCGGTCGCGGAGGCGGCGCTCAGCGGTACTTCTCGGTG
>NW_022443002.1:0-2193 GCF_009761245.1 Sapajus apella
CTGCTCAGGACTGGCCTTGGTGGTGCTCAGCCCCCGGGTCCCCTTATATACAGGGAGCTGGGCCCAACCAGGCTGTGGCCATTGGTCAGGTGAGGGGAGGGGGCTGCAGGGGTGGGGTTTCTTATCAGATCCCATGACAAAGGGCCCCTCAGGGCATGGTGGGAGGGGGGGAGGGGCTGGGAAAGCCATCACTTCTGTCTCCCCTTCTGCCCACCCCTGAGCCACAGCTGGAGCCCCAGGTTTAGGGAGATTGGGGCCCCGGTCTGGGCAGGAGAGTCCACATGGTCATAGTCCTGGCCTCAGGAGTGACTGTCCCTGGCCCTGTAATGACACGGTGACCTAGAGTCATGGGCCTTTGCAGGGGCACACTCCATTCCTCCTTCACTGAAGGTTCTTTGGCTCACCTTATGAGCTCCAGTTTGCAAATGAGGAAACTGAGACCCTCTAGAGAGAAAGCGGGACCCAGTGTCACAGGGTGGGAAGGGACAGACCTCTCACCCCTCTGCTGTGCAGCCCCCTCACCTGGATGAGGCTCAGTGTGGGGTCTCCGCCAGCAGCCTTGTGGGGGACACTCTGAGCCGGGCACCCAGGCAGGAAAGTGGCTCGGGAGGCCGGACTCTTCACAGAAGGTGAGGCCATGCAGACCTACAGTTCCGCTCACTGTGTTCCCATCGCAGCCTGGAGAAGACCCTGCTCCAGCTCTATTTATTTCTTTTTATCCTTTCAGTTCATCAACCTCCCCGTCCTCCGTTAGACAGCCATTTCCATGTGCTGAATATACTCCTTTTAGTTAGTAAGTGTACTTGCAAAAGGTGTGATTTTATGCATGTATTTTAAATTTATAAAATTTATAATTCTATAAATTATATAATTTATCACGTCTGTAATCCCGGCACTTTGGAAGGCAGAGGCGGGCAGATCACCTGAGGTCAGGAGTTCAAGACCAGCCTGACCAGTATGGTGAAACCCCTTCTCTGCTAAAAATACAAAAGTTAGCCTAGTGTTGTGGCTTGCGCCTGTAGTGCCAGCTGCTCGGGAAGTTGAGACCGAATCGCTTGAACCCAGGAGGGGGAGGTTGCAGTGAGCTGAGATCGTGCCACTGCACTCCAGCCTGGACGAAAGAGTGAGACCCTGTCTCAAAAAACAAACAAATAAAACAGAACAACAAAAGAAAGGTGGCAGGGAGGACATACTGTACAATAATGTTTTTTAAACAGAAGAAAATACCGGATAGAAATGCATCAGCCTGTTAACCTTTTCTCTAAGTGATGAAGGCACAGGTTATTTAGCTTGGATGCAGAGAGCAGGGCAGGGTCTGCAGCAGCCCACAGCTAGGTTTTCACATTGAGGGCATGTTACTAAAACCAGTAAGTGCCACAAAGTGGAACCAGAACTGTGGCTGCTGCAGACCCTGCCCTGCTCTCTGCATCGGAGCTAAAGTTTGGGGCCACCTGGCAGAGGGACCTTCTAGACCAGTCCCGGAGCCCCGGTCTGGGTCTGGTGAGGACCCTTCCCAGCGTCCATGGCTGAGTGCTGAGTTTCCTGTGGCTCCTTGCGGCTCACCAAACACCCCAGACCCTCCCCAGCTGCCTCAGAGAAAGCCCACATGAATGCCCAGAGAAAGAGGCAGAGATGGCACTGTTCCCGGACTGATCCCAAACGTGCTCGGCATGGACCAGGATTTCCCCAGCCCCGCCAACATACAGTGTATGACTCTTATTTGGTGTGTAATGTATATAGTGGCACCTGTTTTTGTTTTGCTGTTTGTAGCCTGGGCTGGAGTGCAGTGGCTCAGTAATAGCTCACTGCATCTTCGTCCTCCTGGGTTAAAGGGACTCCTTCACCTCAGTAAGAGGGATTACAGCCACATGCCACCATGCCCAGTTCATTTCTTTTTTTTTTTGAGATGGAGTCTCGCTCTGTCCCCCAGGCTGGAGTGCAGTGGTGCGATCTCGGCTCACTGCAGCCTCTGCCTCCCGAGTTTAAGCAATCCTCCTGCTTCAGCCTCCCGAGTAGCTGGGATTATAGATGTGCACCACCACACCTGGCTAATTTTTGCATTTGTAGTAGAAATGGGGTTTCACCATTTTGGTCAGGCCAGTCTCGAACTCCTGACCTCAAATGATTTGCCTGCCTTGGCGTCCCAAAGTGCTGGGATTACAGTCATCAGCCACCGTGCCCAGCCTTTATTAA
>NW_022443002.1:2293-4041 GCF_009761245.1 Sapajus apella
TCGCTCTTGTTACCCAGGCTGGAGTGCAATGGCGCGATCTCAGCTCACCGCAACCTCCGCCTCCTGGGTTCAGGCAATTCTCCTGCCTCAGCCTCCTGAGTAGCTGGGATTACAGGCACGCGCCACCATGCCCAGCTAATTTTTTGTATTTTCAGTAGAGACGGGGTTTCACCATGTTGACCAGGATGGTCTCGATCTCTTGACCTCCTGATCCACCTGCCTCGGCCTCCCACAGTGCTGGGATTACAGGCTGGAGCCACCGCGCCCTGCCTCCCATGGTTTATTTTTGCAAAAATAAGTGCATGTGGGCACATACATGCCTGTGCACACACACATCCACACACAGCTGCACATACAGTTATGCATATGCTCGTATATGTGTGCAGACACACTTGTGCTTCCCCTCTGTTCTACACCCTATACACACCATTCTAAATGATTTATTTTTTCTTTTATTACTTAACACTGGACACCAGTGCATACTCCATATTAGAAATCATCTTCATTATTTTTCAGTGGAGTTCTCCATTGTGTGGATGTCCTTGGTTTTTTTCAGTTAGTCCCTGATGATGGGCACATGGGTTTTCAGGTCTTCAGCAAATAAGAGGCCCCAGTGGACTGGAGCCTACGGCTGGGCTCCCTCTGCCTGGGTGAAGGGTGACCAGTGGAGAAGGAGCGCCTGCAGTCTGATCAAACTCTTGGATTTTTGCCCGTCGGGGAGGTGAGACACGGATCTCAGTGAGGTTTTATTTTTCGTGTAGTTTAACTTGCATTTCTTTTATGTGAAAGTTTTCCTTTCTCATCTGTAAACTGTGATCTGACTATATATCATGTCTGTATCCCCCACTAGATTGCCAGCCCCATGGGGCAGAGGGCTTTCTTCATTTCAGCTGCGGTATCCACATCCTAGAAACATGCCTAGATATGCCTAGATTGTCTTATACCCAGTAAGTTTTTTTTTTTTTTTTTTTTTTTTTTTTTGAGACGGAGTCTTCCTCTTTCGCCAGGCTGGAGGGCAGTGCGTGATCTCGGCTCTCTGCAACCTCCGCCTCCCAGGTTCAAGCGATTCTCCTGCCTCAGCCTCCCGAGTAGCTGGGCCGACAGGCGCGTGCCACTCTGCCTGGCTAATTTTTGTATTATTTTAGTAGAGACGGGGTTTCACCATGTTGCCCAGGCTGGTCTCGATCTCTTCTGTTGACCTCGTGATCCTCCCGCCTCAGCCTCCCAAAGTGCTGGGATTCTAGGTGTGAGCCACCGCGCGGCCCCAGTAAATGTGTAATTGAGGAATGAAAGAACCAATGAGTGAGCGCAGACGCCCATCACCCCTCTCTTTGTCCTGATCATTCCGAAGTCAGGAAACAGCACACGTTCGGGAGGGAGGAGGAAGGAAGACCACGGAGCTCCAGGTGGAGCCCAGGCCGCTGGCGCCAGCGAAGGCCCAGCTGCACCCCTTCTCCAGCACGCCTAGGTCCCGAGTGCCCCGCGCTCCCGCCCGGGAACTGCAGAGACCCTGGGGTCGGTGCGGGGATCCCTGCGGCCCAGCAGCGGCCCCGAGGCAGCCGGAGCGTCCTCCTCCCGCTCGGCCTCCCCACGGCCCAGGGACCACAGACACCGGGTGGACGGTGCTTCGTTCATTCGTTTATTGGCGCATTACGCGGTAAGTGGGACTGGGGAAACTCGAGGGCAGGGGAGGGGCCGCAGCCGGTCCTGGCGGTCGCGGAGGCGGCGCTCAGCGGTACTTCTCGGTG
>NW_022443003.1:0-4041 GCF_009761245.1 Sapajus apella
CTTTTAGTATCATTCTTTAAAGAAAAGAAAAAGCTTTAAATTTTAGAACAGTTTTGGTTTTACAGTAATATTGAGAAGATGCAGATTTTTTTATATACCCTGCTGCTTCCATACATGCATAGTCACCCCCATTAACATCACTCGCCGGAGTGGTTACAATTAATGATCCTACAATGACACATCATTATCACCCTAAGTCCACAGTAATGTTTTTTTTGGGGGTGATGAAAATGTTCTAAAACAAATTGTGGTGGCAGCTGCACAATTTCATTTTTAATTTTTAAAAATTTTTTTGAGACAGGGTCTCACTTTGTTGCCCAGGCTAGAGTGCAGTGGGACTCACTGCAACTTCTGCCCCCTGGGCTTGTAATCCTCCCACCTCAGCCTCCCAAGTAGCTGAGACTACAGGTGCACGACACCACGTCCAGCTAAGTTTTGTAGACAAGGGGTTTTGCATGTTGTCCAGGCTGATCTCAAACTTCTTGGCTGAAGTGATCCTCTTGTCTTGGCTTTCCAATGTGCTGGGATTACAGGCATGTGCCACTGTGCCCAGCCTGCACAACCCTCCGAATGTACTAAAGCTGTTGAATTGTATACTTTAAATGAGTGAACTGTATGGCATAGGAATTACATCTTAAAAAAGCTGGTAGCAAAACATTTTATGAGACAGTTGGGTTAATTTGAAGATGAACAGGGTAGATGATATAAAGCAACGATAGTGGTCTAAGGTTGCATTTATTAAAAAAAGATTTCTTTTAGAAATACTAAAAAAATTGTAAATGATTTTTTTTTTTTTTTTTAAGACCCAATTTTGCTCTGTCGCCCAGGCTGGAGTGCAGTGGCACGATCTCGGCTCAATGCAACCTCCATTTCCCAGGTACAAGCAATTATTTTGCCTCAGCTTTCCGAGTAACTGGGACTACAGGTGCACGCCGCCATGCCCGGCTAATTTTTTGTACTTTTTTTTTTAGTAGATATGGAGTTTCACTAAGTTGCCAAGGCCGGTCACGAACTCCTGGGTTCAGACAATCTGCCCGCCTTGGCCTCCCAAAGTGCTGGGATTATAGGCATGAGCCACCGTGCCCAGCCTTAATATTTGGTTATTTTTTTAGAGACAAGGTCTCACTGTATTGCCCAGGCAGATCTCAAACTCCTGGGCTCAAGCAGTCTGTCCACCTGTGCCTCCCAAAGTCTTGGGATTACAGACGTGAGCCACTGCCCTTGGCCTGAAAATTTGTTAACTAGCTATTTAAGATTCTAGTAACTGAATTTTGAATTGGGAAATATACTCAGTTTAGAGGTTTTTTGTATGTCTATATATTGCCTTTTCTTTTTTGACAAATGCTTAGTTTCAAAAATTACTTTGAGTTTGACCAATGAGTATATATTACTTTTTTAAGAAAAAATTAAACAGCGTTAGAAAATTCTTGTCTAGAAATTCTAAAAGTTAACTAGTGAAGTCTCTGATCTTTCTCTCCGAATCTATATTATTATATTTCCCTCCATCACACTCTTTAGTGTTGGGTCGTGGCTAATGTTACTTGCCCTAAGAGATCAGACCTCCCTGGGGAGTCCATTTTGTAATCTACAGCCCAGATGTCAGCGAAGGGAAAGATTCGGCTTGAAGGTTGGCCTTTGCTTTTTGTTTTCCAGTAAATTTTGATCCTTAAGTAGGTATTTTTTAGTATCTTGTTATGTAAAGACTTTTATTATCTGAGATGTTGGTTAATTATCTGTTGTCTTTTTTAGAAGATGTTTATTATTGACAGTAGAAACAAAGGAAGGAATTACTTTATTCTTTTTAGTTCCAGGCAATATAACAACATCAGAGAGGTCAGAGCAAATACGGTATTTCATATGCTTTTCAGATAATTGTCAATCAACAGAGTGATGTTTTTCTTTCTTCTTCCTTTCTTTCTCTCTCTCTCTCTTTCTTTTTCTTTCTTTCCTTCCTTCCTTCCTTCCCTCCCTCCCTCCTTCCTTCCTTCCTTCCTTCCTTCCTCCCTTCCTTCCCTCCTTCCTTCCTTCTTTTTCTTTCTCTCTCTCTTTCTTTCTTTTTTTTTTGAAATGTAATCTTGCTTTGTTGCCCAGGTTGGAGTGCCATGGTGTGATCATAGCTCACTGCTGCGTAGAACTTCTGGCTTCAAGTGATCCTCCTGCCTTGGCCTCCTAAAGTTCTGGGATTGGATTATAGGAGTGAGCCACAGTGCCTAGCTCTCCAAGATAGTGATTTAACAAGAGTTTAAACTTCCTCAGTAGGAAGCATTTATGCCAGGGAGAGTAGGAAGGAAGGATGCCAACTATTTTTTACTACGTCCATCCTTCTTTTTTTTTTTTTTTTTCCCTTTATTTATTTTATTGCATTTTAGGTTTTGGGGTACATGTGAAGAACATGCAAAATTGTTGCATAGGAACACACGTGGCAGTGTGATTTGCTCCCTTCCTCCCCATCACCTACATCTGGCATTTCTCCCCTTGCTATCTCTCCCCAGCTTCCCACCCCCCACCATCCCTCCCCTATTTCCCCCCAACTGACCCCAGTGTGTAGTGCTCCCCTCCCTGTGTCCATGTGCTCTCATCGTTCAACACCCGCCTATGAGTGAGAACATGCGGTGTTTGATCTTCTGCTCCTCTGTCAGTTTGCTGAGAATGATGGTTTCCAGGTTCATCCATGTCCCCACAAAGGACCCAAACTCATCGTTTTTTATGGCTGCATAATATTCCATGGTGTATATGTGCCACATTTTCCCTATCCAGTCTATCGTCGATGGGCATTTGGGTTGGTTCCAGGTCTTTGCTATTGTAAACAGTGCTGCAATGAACATTCGTGTACACGTCCATCCTTCTTTATGGAGAAGTTGGGCTGGTATGTATCTGAATCTATAGCTATCTCTATACTTCTGGGCACATCTTTTGTCTAAAAAGCTTCAGATGAGAAGCATTCTTTTCATGTAATAAATTACCCTCCAGACATGGGATCCTATTCTGAGGAAGTTGGTCCTTTAAAAGATGCTCTTGATGTGAGCTGTCTGGCTTACTGCCGATTGAGTGTACCCGTTGGGAGTGATTGGCATGCCAGGCAGATTTCCTGTGGTCTGTGACTGCGTTTCTAAAGTAAACATAGTGGGAAAACCTTGCCATTCTCTCTTTTCAGAGCATGCAGTAGATTTCTGAAGTGGCCAAAGGACGATTTTTTTGGACAAAGGGACAGTATTTAGTTTAATTGTAGAGTTACCGATTTTATGGGGTCATGAAACAAGCACTAAGCACTGGGAGATTCGAAATATCTCATTGTAATCATCTGTCTAGACCTCTTTTGGGGTGGGGTAGGGAGACTGGAAGGGATACAGAACGTGTGTACACAAGGCATTAATGAGAAATGGGTCTAAAAACAGAAAGTCTTTAATAAAATGGCTGACATTAAAATAAGAGCGTTATTCTAGGGTATATCCCAGGTAATTACTAGAGATTGAACAAACTGGATACCTTGATCAAAATCTTCATTCAGCAACCTTTGCTGTTATGCTTACGGGCAGAGAGAAAGGCTCTCAAGCCTTGTTCCCAAACTGCTCCTTGCCTAATAGGGAAGGCAGACAAGTGGTGGTTATTATTCTGTGTATTAAGCGTGCTGCTATGGGAAAACTGAAGACGGAGGGGATTCTATTCTGGGGCTGGGGGAAGAGATGTGGTCCCTTCCTGTTTTGACCTGAAGGATGTGAGGCTGTGAACCAGGTGCACACTTTCCTGGGGGGGTACTCTGGGGTCTGTTTTGTTGTTTTCCATTTTTGGGAGAGCAGTCTTGGCTGGGGACCTAGCTTGTGACAGTAAGACAATTAGATTGACTTTGTCTGTAGTAATGTCATGTTCTCATTTTGTGAAGTGGCCACAGATAAGGGGCAAAAAAGCACTCTTGCTGAGAGAAGCCTGTTGAAACTAACATGTTGTGGAGAGTCCTAGATGTCGATGAAATCAGGACTCTTGTATTTTCAAATTTTTACTTGAATTATAAACTGGTCAGTGATTCAGTTTTGGAATTTGTGG
>NW_022443004.1:0-4040 GCF_009761245.1 Sapajus apella
TGACAAGTGGGATGTGCTGATTCTGTGATAATTTTCTACTAAATGACCTTATTTATTTTGCAGCAAATGATTTATGGAGATGAGTTTGTTTCCTGTGATGAATATCAGTACAACATAACCAGGTTACTTGCTATTATCTCACTGACCTGCTATCATCCAATTGGCTAAAGAATTGATTAACTGTATATCTCAGCAACAAAGAAACTCAGCTTTTTCAAAGCAATTCTGTTTAAACACTATCTTAAGTTTGATGAATACATTATTTACTGATTGCTTGAGAAAAACATAAAAAGGAAGATGTGCACCCTGTAGGAAATTACCGAAGAGCACCCAATCAACACGAGCAGATCCACTTGCAACCCCTAGAAGACAGTCCTTTTTAAAACATCAAGCTTTATTTATTTAAGGCTGAAACAAATTAGAGTGAATATTCCCGTATACATTTGAATAAAAGGTAAAATGGCTGAAAACTTGCTACAATCATGTTTTTCCTCTCTGAGTTTTTAATATATTTCTGAGGAAATCTCAAAATGCCACTTTTACAAAATGTTGGGGATATTATAATCCCTCCTACAAGATGAGCTGTTTTCAGTGTATGCTGAAATTCAACCCTTCCCATCCAACCTCCAAAAATCCCAAAGGAAAACCACAGAGAAACACTATATTAATTTATGAAGTATTATTCCAGAGCAAGGAGTCCCTCCCAGACAAGAAAGGAAGAACTATTTTATTTCACTATTTTCTAAAATCTTCCCAACTTCTTTAGTGCGTACAAAGAACTGTAATTCATTTATATGTGTGTCAATAACGATAAAATCATTCCAGAAGTAGATGATTTTTACTTTGTATAACATTAAAGAAATGAAAGTCCCATTGGGGCAGAATGACAGAAAGACCATGTTTAATGTTATCAATATAATTGGGTGATAAATAATTTATATCAACATGACATTTTCCATATGGTAACCAAAAATTCATTTGACTAAGCTTTTATCCCTGAACTTGCTGGTGGCTTTGGAATTAAAGAGAAAATCACCAGCTCTTCTAAATGGTAAGTGGTACTTTTAGATATTTCCCTAGATGAACTCTTCCCTGCCTCCACAAACCTATGCCCCAGCCTAAATCAGGGACCCTGCTCTAAGCTCCTTACTTAGAGCAACTGTTATTATGTATGTAGAAGCTTATTTCATGGATGTCTGTCTCCCCTAGTAGCCTGCGGTTTTGCTTACCTTCATACTCCCAGAGCCTAGCACAGTGCCTGGCAAACAGCAGGGCTCAATAGTATTTATTGAAGGAAAGACTATTCAGTAGGTTTTGATGAAGGATTCATGCAAGTAGGCATCTTGGCAATAACTGTTTTGTCTGAGAAGGCAAGCATGAACTGGAGAAGAGAATTTAAGTTCTTAATTATCATCAAATCCATTAGTTCCTGGTGAATACGGTACCTCAAAGAATTCCACAACAAAAAGACTGGGGCACATACGGTCCCCCAAATAATTCCAAGATGAAAAGACCCAGTGCACAGTATCCCAAAGGTTTCCAAGACGAAAAGATTGGGGTGTAGAGCACTGCAAACAATGCCAAGACAAAAAGCCTAGGGCATACTGTCCCCTAAAGGATTCCAAGATGAAAAGATTGGGTGTACAGTTCCCCAGAAAATTTCAAGACACAACGATCAGGGAGTACACACTGCGAACAACTGCAAGATGAAAATACAGGGGCAGACAGTTTCGCAAATGATTCCAAGACAAAAAGACTGGGTCTTATGGCCCCCGAAGAATCCCAAGATGAAAAAGCTAGGGCATCTGGCACTACTAAAGATTCCAAGACAAAAAGACGGAGGCGTATGGTACAGCAAATGATTCCAAGATAGGAATGAGGCATAGGGTTGTACAGAGTCAAACGTGAGCAGAGTGCAGAACAAGGAACAGCATACAGCAGAGTGCCGAATCACCAACACCAACAGTTCCGAGACGCTTACACTGCCGCCTACCGTCTCCCATGGTCATCCGGGCCCCCGGCTGTGCGCCCTGGCTCTTGCCTGGAATCCCAGCACTTCAATGGGCCGAGTGGGAGAATCGCTCGAGCCCAAGATGCTGAGACCAGCATGGGCAAAAAAGCGAGACCCTGTCTCTACAAAAAAACAAAAAAGGAAAATTAGCAAGGCATATTGGTGCGTGCCTTTAATCCAAGTAACTCAAGAGGATGAGGCAGGAGGATCACTTGAGCCCAAGAGTTCCAGGTTACAGTGAGCTATAATTGCACCACTGCATTCTAGCCTGGGTGACGCTGTTTCAAAAGAAAAAATAAGAAAAGAAGAAAAAGAATAGAAAAGCACGCCGGGCGTGGTGGCCCATGCTTGTAATCCCAGCACTTTGGGAGGCTGAGGCAGGAAGATCACTTGAGCTCAGGAGTTTGAGACTCACCTGGGAAACAGGGCAAGAATTCATCTCTACAAAAAGTCCAAAATCAACTGGGTGTGGTGGTGTGTGCCTGTAGTCTCAGCTACTTAAGACGCTAAGGTAGGGGAATTACTTGAACCAGGAGGTCAAAACTTCAGTAAGCAGTGATTCCACTAATGCACTCCAGCCTGGGTGACAGAGAGAGACATCCTATCTCAAAAAAAAGGCAACAACAACAACAACAACAAAACACCTAGAGACAGCATAGAAGCTCTGTGCACTTTCCCATGTACTTTTTCCTATGCATCACTTCCATCTGGCTATCTCTGAGTTCTAGCCTTTGTAATAAACTGGAAATATAGGGAGTAAACTATTTTCCTGAGTTCTCCAAGCTGATCTAGCAAATTAACGAATATGAGAAGCAGTCATGGGAACCCTGGACACATATCGAGATGGCCATAAGAACAGGTTACAACCCGGCCTGGAAAATGGGGGCAATCTTGACTGAGTCCTTGACCTGTGGTGTCTGTACTATTGCCAGATACAGTCAGAATTAAGTTGATTCATAGGACATTACTTGATGTCCATAGAGAACTGGAAAATTGCTTGCTGTGGGAAAAACTCCTGAATCTTGTGGCAGAAGTATTGAGAATACCATGAAAGTATACAAAAAAATTTTGTGGCCGGGCGCGATGGCTCACACCTGTAATCCCAGCACTTTGTGAGGCCGAGGCAGGCGGATCACTTGAGGTCAAGAGTTTGAGACCAGCCTGGCCAACATGGCAAAACCCCATCTCTACTACAAATACAAACATTAGCCAGGCATGATGGCACACACCTATAATCCCAGCTACTTGGGAGGTTGAAGCAGGAGAATCACCTGAACCCGGGAGGCAGAGTTTGCAGTGAGCCAAGATTGCACCACTGCACTCCAGCCCGAGCCACACAGCAAGGCTCTGTCTCAAAAAAAAGAAAAAAGTTTGTTTGTCCCTTCATATACGCAGTATGTGGCATATAGTAATCTTTTAGTATAATCTCCTTTTCTATCTCCAGGCCCCTCTAATTCCCTATCTTCCCCCTATTTCTGGCATCCTTCTTGTTTCTATTTTCTTACTTGTAGGTGATGCTTCACAATTTTTTCTCAGCCTGACATAGATACCAAATAAAATGCACTGATCACAGGCACCGTGTAAATTTTTTAGCACAATCAATTCTCAGTTCTTTATTTGTAATCTGGGGAAGAAACCTATGAGTAAACCATTCTAGGTTTGCTGTACAAAGGACACAAGATAATGCATGTAAATGCCTAGCATAGCATCTGGCTCATAGTAACAGCTCAATAAGTGTGCAATATCACTGTTATAACCGTACATGATTAATCCCTTTGTAAGAATGTATGATGAAATATTTCACACAACATGACTTTGTTAAAACTTAATAATTTCCAGGCTTCTAGTAATTTCGTGATCAATGGCTCCAATCAGAGAGTTGATTTGATATTATTTTGGATTTACGTTGAGACTACTGTGAGCAACAAAATAATGGCTTCCTGCTGTTACAGTAAAGCTACATTGTGCTCATATTCCTTCCTTGACAAGTGGGATGTGCTGATTCTGTGATAATTTTCTACTAAATGAC
>NW_022443005.1:0-4039 GCF_009761245.1 Sapajus apella
CAAATGCTTTAATATGTATACATCTATATATAATATTAGGTATGATGATATTAATTCTATCAAATAGTATATAAAATTATATTTCTATACTATATATATGTGATAGTATTTGGTAGAATTGTTTGTCTATCTATCTCTCCATCTCACACTTGTCCTAGACCTCTCACAAAATGAATATTGAGATGATTTATACATTCACTGGATAACTACCACACTGGTGCCATTTATTCTTCTGATACTTCACTAATAACTTATTAATTGATCAATTCTCACCTAGAGATTCTTACCTGCTTTGGATCTGTGTTTTCACCCAAAGCTTATCTTGAATTGTAAACCCCAAGTGTCAGGTGAGGGGTCTGGTGGGAGGTGATCAGATTGTGGGATTTGTTTCCTCCAGGCTGTTCTGATAGAGTTCTCAGGAGATCTGGTTGTTTGATAAGTTTTTGGCTCTTTCTCCTTCTTCTCCTCTCTCTCTCTTTGTCCTGGTGCCTTGTGGAGAAGGTACGTGCTTCCCCTTTGCCTTCCACCATGATTGTAAGTTTCCTGAGGCTCCACAGCCATACAGAACTCTGAGTCAATTAAATCTCTTTCCTTTACAAATTACCCAGTCTCAGGTGGTATCTTTACAGCAGTGTGAAGACGAACTAATACAGGTCTTTTCCCATTAAATGTGATTTTAATTAAATAAACATTTTTACCATGAGATAAAACAATCTTCATGGTGACTAAATATGTGCGTTGATTTTGACCTGACAGCCATCATATTAAAGATGATGGTGTTCTCAAAAAAATAACACAAATTCAATGAGTTTAATGCAGAGTAACGTTTACTTCTGTTTTGTTCGGAACAAGAAAGTTATGAGTAACATGACATAGTGGGTGGTCTCCTTAGGGTTGGATGCTGTTAAGCAAAAGAAGACAACCCTGGATTGTGGTCACATACGTGCCCTGGCTGGTTCCTCTCTGCATCTGCTCCTCACTGGGGCTCTGCCTTGGGTGGGTTCTGTGCACCTCCTGCTGGCCCTCTTCTGCCCAGGCAGCCCAGCTAAGGGAAGGCTGGAGGATCTGCTTCTGAGACGCCCAGTTCTATGTCTGGCTGCAGGCCAGGAGCTCTGCCGGTACTGGGGGCTGCACCTTGGATCTCTCCTGTGAGACCTCACCTGTGCACTGAGCATCCTCACAGCAAGGTGACAGCGTCAGCTTCACAGAGATTACTGCAGGCAATTTTCAGCAAATCTAATTGTACATTGACTATATAATTCAGCAGCAATGTTCACTGGGTTGTAAGTTTTATGTTACTCATATTCACACACGTGTGTGCGCACACACACACACACACGCACACTGCACGGACATTCATTTACATTTTCCCCAAACTGGACATGTTTTGTATTATTCCTGATAAGTTCAGAAAATTCTGAGGTATTAAGTATAAACTAAAAGATAACATTTTCTATAACCAAACTTACAAATAAATAAGATGAGAAAATAGGGTCAGAAAAATCAAGATTGCATAATTACCTGCAGTCTAATGGTGGTAAGTTGCATAAAGAGACTGTGTTGAGATAGGCTACCAGGTGCTCCAATGATAAACCCCGCAATTATAGCAGAGCAGCAATCTCTGGCAGTGGGGAAGGTAGAGGTTCCCCCACAGGGGATATTTCTTTGACTCCATAAAACTTCCCTGGGCTTCTCTGCAGGCTCGAGGTGTGCAGACTCCTACCCCAGATTCTGCAGTCAGGCAAATCTCTGCTGTTTTCTGGGGGACACTAGAGATACAGACAGTGAGGATAAGGGCCAGACATGCTCTACTCAAGGTCTCTGCACATGGAGAAAAACCAGTGAGAGTGGAAAATGCATGTTCTCGATCCTTTGAACAATTACTATGAAAAATTCAACTCTGTGCCAGGACATCTTGCAAAATTAAGAAATAATGCAATTGAAGTAAATGTGAAAATCACAATTGTTTGCAGATCCACATTTGTTCATATATTTTCTAATAAAACACAGTAAAAGCAGGTGTTCACTACAAAAATCCACAAACAGTGTGTTGACCCTGAAATGGACCTCCCTGCCTCCTCCTACAGGCAGCAAAATGCACGTGGATCTGGGTCCCAGCAGCTGCTTTCTGACGTCTGTGGCATGGCATGGGCCGAAGCTCATGTCATGTGGCCTACTCTAATGGAAGCACTGACTCCTCAGTGATTTGTAAGCAGAGCCATTTCTGGGAGTCCTGGGGGTCCCCTGAGAGGTAGCACTGACTTGCACAAAGTTCAATTATATTTTGCACCTTCCTTGCACAGCACAGAAATACAGGAACCTTCCACCCAATCCTCCCTCCCTCTCTCCTTCACTCAGGGACAGGCTTCCCTCATATGCCATCAGCTTTAAAGCCTCATTCCACCCCCTGTGCATTTTCTCTCAAAGGGATGAATGTAATTCCTACAAAAATTCAGGGAAACTTCATTCTGTCTTGGAGATTTTAGCTGAGAAAATCAATAATAACACAAATGTTACCAGAAAGGGGTCCTAATTCCAGGCCAATGCACAGAGTAAAATGAAAGCCACTTTACATTAAAGTAAGAGAGTAAAGAATGGCCGCTCCATAGGCAGAGCAGTGGCATGGGACGCTGGTTGTCCATTTTTAAGGTTATTTCACAATTGGGAATTCTAACCTGTCATTCTCAATGGCCAGCAGTATCGAAATTAGGCATCCTAGCCAGGCCCTACAGTTACCGCCACCCAGAGCTCCCAGCAAAATGGAAGGTCCATCCTCATTTCTCCTCAAAGTCACAGGTGAGAGTGAAAACTCTGTGACAGCGTGAAAAGGCCAAGATCAGCTCTACCTCAATATCCCATTAGAGAAAACTAGCACTATTCCCTTCATGGCTAATGTCCACTTCATTTCCCAAATGCCTCCACTTCACCGAAGACAGCAGGAGTGTCCAGGCAATGGTGAGCGAGACAGTCCCCCAGCCTACCCAGGTTCTGCAGACCTGAGCCCTGGGATTTTCACTACAGAAAACACATCCTCTATTTTCAGGGAAGAGAAGAAGAAAGGGAACCATGAGAATCAAGTCTACAGAGAAGGAAAATGGATTAGCAGAAAGAGGGTCAACGGAATCAGTCTGAGTGAGATGGTCACAGTTTTACAAGATGAGAGGGGATAGCTGTGAAAAACGTTAGTTTTTAAGTCCTGACCCTGGGTGAGCCTCTCACTTGGCTCCTGTCAGAACTCAAAGCCTGTTCTAATCAGAGATTCCCATGGAGGTCTCTGTCCTGAGTCTAATTGGAAAACACTCCCCATGTTTCCATGCGACTCCTCAGGGCTCTCATCCTGTTGACCAGGAAAGGATTATTTCTGCCCCTAAGGTGACACTGTGGCTTCTGGAGAGGTGAGAATGTGTCCTCCTGTTACAAAAACAAAGAGAAAGGAAAAGAAGTTTTGCCTTTAGAGACATCAGATGTTAGGACAGAATTGTAAATCTGGGAGGTTCCCTGGGGAAATGTGACCAGGCAGCCCCAGACCGTGGCAGGAAGCCAGCCCTTAGCAGCACCTGCACCTGCCCCGAGACAGCCCCGTGCACTGCGTCCGGGCGCCCCCTGGTGGTCTCGGGGCCCCCTGCAGGAGGTTTGTGTCCGGGCTCACACGGGCCTCCCCTCACTGTGTGTCTTTTGCACAGTAATACATGGCCGTGTCCTCGGCTCTCAGGCCGCCTATAGACACAGCGAGTTCTTGGCGTTGTCTCTGGAGATGGTGAATCGGCCCTTCACGGAGTCTGCGTAGTATGTGTAACTACCACTGCTACTAATAGCTGAGACCCACTCCAGCCCCTTTCCTGGAGCCTGGCGGGCCCAGTGCATGCCATAGCTGCTGAAGGTGAATCCAGAGGCCACACAGGAGAGTCTCAGGGACCCCCCAGGCTGGACCAAGCCTCCCCCAGACTCCACCAGCTGCACCTCACACTGGACACCTGCAAACACAGAGACACCCTGGTCAGAAACTGCCACACACATCCACTGTTTCTCTCACTCATGT
>NW_022443006.1:0-4039 GCF_009761245.1 Sapajus apella
TAGGAAGATGTATCTATGCTTAGATTCAGCGAGTTAGAAACAGGTTTTTTTTAAAAGCTGCCTTTGTATATTCCAGAATGACTTAGACTAAAGGCCGTAGTGAGAAATGTGTTGCTCTAAAACAAAAACGCAGCTATCTAGCAGAATGGTTTTCAAGCTGTACATTCTTCTTACAGAGTTAAACTGACCTGTGTGTGCAGTAGTTCAGAAATCCTTTCGTAGGAGAATCTGGAAGCAGATATTTCCAGCCATAAACAGGCTTATATGAACTAGAAGTAAGACTGCCTTTAAAACACAGGGGAAACATGTAGTTCAAACTGCTCTGTTTTGTGTTCGTTCACCTTAGGAAGTTGCATGTCTGTTTAGATTCAGCGAGTTAGAAACACGTTCCTTCTAAAAGCAGCGTTTGGATATTCCAGTGTGAAACAGCCTGCAGGTCGTAATCAGAAATATCTTGCTCTAAAACAGAAATGCATCTATCTAGCAGAATGGTTGTCAAGCTGTAAAATCATCTTGTGGAGTTAAATTGATGTGTGTGTGCAGAGGTTCTGAAATCTTTTCTTTGGGGAATATGGAAAGAGACATTTCCAGCCTTACCCAGGCATTTACGACCTAGCAGTAAGATGGCGTTTAAAACACCGGAGAAACGTCTAGTTCAAAATGGTCTGCTCTGTGTTCGTTCACTTTAGGAAGTTGCATCTATGTTTAGATTCAGCTAGTTAGAAACACGTTTCTTCTAAAAGCTGCGTTTGGATATTCCTGAATGACTGAGACTAAAGGCCGTAATGAGAAATATCTTGGTCTAAAACAAAAACGCAGCTATCTAGCAGAATGGTTGTCAAGCTGTACAATCTTCTTACAGAGTTAAACTGACGTGTGTGTGCAGTAGTTCAGAAATCCTTTCGTTGGAGAATATGGAAACAGACATTTCCAGCCATATATAGTCTTATAAGAACTAGCAGTAAGACTGTGTTTAAAACACAGGAGAAACATCTAGTTCAAACTGATCTGCTTTGTGTTCGTTCACCTTAGGAAGTTGCATCTATGTTTAGATTCAGCGAGTTAGAAACACGTTTCTTCTAAAAGCAGCGTTTGGATAGTCCAGTGTGAAAGAGCCTGTAGGCCGTAATCAGAGACATCTTGCTCTAAAACAACAAGGCAGCTATTTAGCAGAATGGTTGTCAAGCTGCCCAATCAACTTACAGAGTTAAACTGATGTGTGTTTGCAGCAGTTCAGAAATCCTTTACTTCGAGAATCTGGAAACAGATATATCCAGCCATATAGAGCCATATGAGAACTACCTGTAAGACTGCTTTTGAAACACTGGAGAAACGTCTATTTCAACCTGCTCTGCTTTGTGTTCGTTCACCTTAGGAAGCTGCATCTATGTTTAGATTCAGCGAGTTAGAAACACGTTTCTTCTAAAAGCAACGTTTGGATATTCCTGTGTGAAAGAGCTTGTGGCCGTAATCAGAAACATCTTGCTCTAAAACAATAACACAGCTATCTAGCAGAATGGTTGTCAAGCTATGAAATCATCTTATGGAGTGAAATTGAGGTGTGTGTTCAGAGGTTCTGAAATCTTTTCTTTGGGGAATCTGGAAAAAGATATTTAAAGACTTGCAGCGGCATTTAATACCTTGCAGTAAGACTGCGTTTAAAACACAGGAGAAACGTCTATTTCAAACTGCGCTGCTTTGTGTACGTTCACCTTAGGAAGTTGCATCTATGTTTAGATTCAGCGAGTTAGAAAAACGTTTCTTCTAAAATCTGCGTTTGGTTATTCCTGAGTGACTTACACTAAACGCTGCAATGAGAAATATCTTGCCCTAAAACAAAAATGAAGCTATCAGAATGCTTGTCAAGCTGTAAAATCATCTTTTGGAGTTAAATTGATGTGTGTGTGCAGAGGTTCTGAGATCTTTTCTATGGGGAATCCGGAAACAGATATTTCCAGCCATATACAGGCATAAGAGAACTACGAGTAAGACTGCGTTTTAAACCCAGAAGAAACGTCTATTTCAAACTGCTCTGCTTTCTGTTCGTTCACCTTAGGAAGTTGCATCTATGTTTAGATTCAGCGAGTTAGAAACACGTTTCTTCTAAAAGCTGCGTATGGGTATTCCAGAATGACTGAGACTAAAAGCCGTAATGAGAAATATCTTGCTCCAAAAGAAAAACGAAGCTATCTAGCAGAATGGTTGTCAAGCTGTGCAATCTTCTTAGAGAGTTAAACTGACGTGTGTGTGCAGTACTTCAGAAATCCTTTCGTTGGTGAATCTGGAAACAGATATTTCCAGCCATGTACAGCCATGTGAGAACTACCAGGAAGACTGCATTTAAAACACTGGAGAAACGTCTATTTCAACCTGCTCTGCTTTGTGTTCGTTCACCTTAGGAAGTTGCATCTATGTTTAGATTCAGCGAATTAGGAAAACATTTCTTCCAAAATCTGCGTTTGGATATTCCAGAGTGACTGAGACTAAAGGCTGTATTGAAAAATATCTTGCTCTAAAACAATAACGCAGCTATCAAGCAGAATGGTTGTCAAGCTGTAAAATCATCTTATGGAGTTAAATTGATGTGTGTGTGCAGAGGTTCTGAATCTTTTCTTTGGGGAATCTGGAAACAGATCTTTCCAGCCTTGCCCCGGCATTTTTGACCTTGCAGTAAGACTGCGTTTAAAACACAGTAGAAACGTCTAGTTCATACTACTCTGGATTGTGTTCTTTCACCTTAGGAATTTGAATCTATGTTTAGATTCAGCGAGATAGAAACACGTTTCTTCTAAAAGCAGGGTTTGGATATTCCAGTGTGAAAGAGCCTGTAGGCCGTAATCAGAGACATCTTGCTCTAAAACAACAAGGCAGCTATTTAGCAGAATGGTTGTCAAGCTTCCCAGTCAACTTACAGAGTTAAACTGATGTGTGTTTGCAGCAGTTCAGAAATCCTTTGCTTCGAAAATCTGGAAACAGATATTTCCAGCCATATACAGGCACTTGAGAACTACCTGTAAGACTGCGTTTAAAACCCAGGAGAAACGTCTAGTTCAAAATTCTCTGCTTTGTGTTCGTTCATCTTAGGAAGTTGCATCTATGTTTAGATTCAGCGAGTTAGAAACAAGTTTCTTCTAAAAGCTGCGTTTGGATATTCCTGTGTGAAGGAGCCTGTAGGCCGTAATCAGAATCATCTTGCTCTAAAACAAAACGCAGCTATCTAGCAGAATGTTTGTCAAGCTGTACAATCAACTTACAGAGTTAAAGTGATGTGTGTTTGCAGCAGTTCAGAAATCCTTTGCTTCGAGAATCTGGAAACAGATATTTCCAGCCATATACAGGCATAAGAGAACTACCAGTAAGACTGCGTTTAAAACCCAGAAGAAACGTCTATTTCAAACCGCTCTGCTTTGTGTTCGTTCACCTTAGGAAGTTGCATCTATGTTTAAATTCTTCCAGTTAGAAACACGTTTCTTCTAAAAGCTGCGTTTGTATATTCCTGAATGACTTAGACTAAAGGCCGTAATGAGAAATATCTTGCTCTAAAACAGAAACGCAGCTATCTAGCAGAATGGTTTTCAAGCTGTACAATCTTCTTACAGACTTAAACTGACGTGTGTGTGCAGTAGTTCAGAAATCCTTTCGTTGCAGAATCTGGAAACAGATATTTCCAGCCTTATACAGGCATATGAGAACAACCAGTAAGACTGTGTTTCAAACACAGGAGAAACGTCTATTTCAAACTGCTCTGCTTTGTGTTCGTTCACCTTAGGAAGTTGCTTCTATGTTTAGATTCAGCGAGTTAGAAAAAGGTTTCTTCAAAAATCTGCGTTTGGATATTCCAGAGTGACTGGGACTAAAGGCTGTAATGAGAAATATCTTGATTTAAAACAAAAACGCAGCTATCCATCAGAATGGTTGTCAAGCTGTAAAATCATCTTATGGAGTTAAATTGATGTGTGTGTGCAGAGTTTCTGAAATCTTTTCTTCGGGGCATCTGGAAACAGATATTTCCAGCCTTGCCCAGGCATTTAAGACCTAG
>NW_022443007.1:0-3969 GCF_009761245.1 Sapajus apella
GGAGTACAATGGCAAGATCTTGGCTCACTGCAACCTCCACCTTCCAAACTTAAGCAATTCTTGTGCCTCAGCCTCTCAAGTAACTGGGATTACAAGTGCCCACCATCACACCTCATTAATTTTGTATTTTTAGTAGAGATGGAGTTTCACCATGTTAGCCTAGCTGGTCTCAAACTCCTTAGCTCAAGTGATCCCCCTGCCTTGGCCTCCCAAAGTGCTGGGATTACAGGTGTGAACCACCACACCCAGCCAGAAAACATAATTTACAAACATGACTCTGAACAGTCACCTCACCAAAAAATCTATACAGATGGAAAACAAGCATATGAACACACGTTCAACATCAAATGCCACTGTGGATCGCAAATCACAACAATAATGAGGCACTACGACAGACCCAGGAGAATGGAACAGACAGAACACTGACAACATCAAACGTTGGTGAGGATGTGGAGGACAGGAACTCTTCCTCATTGCTGGTGGAAATGCAAAATGGTGCAGCTACTTTGGAAGACAGTCTGGCAGTTTCTTAGAAAACTAAACATACTCTTGCCACACCACCCAGTAAGTACACTTCTTGGTATCTGCCCAAAGGAGGTCAAAATTTATAGCCACACAAAGACCTGCACACAGATGTTTACGGAAACATTATTCATGATTGTCAAAATCTGGAAGTGACCAAGATGTCTTTCAGTAGATGAACAGATAAATAAACAGTGGTGGATCCAGAGAGTGGAATATTACTCAGCACTAAAAAGAAATGCACTATCAAGCCGTGAAAAGACTTGGAAGAATCTTAAATGCATATCACTGCGTCAAAGAAGCCCATCTGAAAAGGCTCCATGCTACGTGGTTCTATCCAAATGGCATTCTAGAAAAGGCAAAACCATGGAGACAGAAAAAGATCAGTGGTAGCCAGGAGCTTGGGGTGGGGGTGGGGGAATGAGGAGACAGATCACAGAGCATTTTTGGGCTGGGGATCTTCTCTGTCTGATACTGGAATGGTGGATACATGTCATCATACATTTGTCCAAACCTGCAGAATGTGTAAAACCATTTGGGTTACCATGATGTGTCAATGTAAGTTCATCAACTGTGTTAAAATTATTAATTAGGCCAGGTGCAGTGGCTCAAGCCTGTAATCCCAGCACTGTGGGCGGCCAAGGTGGGTGGATCACTTGAGGTCAGGAGTTCGAGATCAGCCTGGCCAACATGGTGAAACCCCATCTCTACTAAAAATACAAAAAATTAACCAGGTGTGGTGTCATGTGCCTGTAATCCCAGCTACTCAGGAGGCTGAGGTGGGAGAATCACTTGAACCAGGGAGGTGGAGGTTGCAGTGAGCCGAGATCACACCATTTTGCACTCCACCTGGGTGACAGAGTGAGACTTCATCTCAAAAGAAAAACCGAATCATTAATTAGGAGGCCATCGAACTGAGGTGGCCCAAGTGGCCTCGTGTCCAACATAAGCAAGCCAAAACCTAACTCAGAACTGAAAGTGAAACCTGAGCACAGCGAGTCACAGGCAGCCCGCTGGACAAAGTTCCCACTCAGCACAGACGAGGCCACGGCCCCAGCGTTCAGCAATCGGGATTTGTTTTGTCCGCTTCCACATTTACCTAGAAGAGCTTTTCCCTCAGTGGAGCCCTGCAGCAGTCTGATTGGCACAAATACACACTAAAAGTCTAATGCACTCATGTTCAACAGTCAGCAGTTGCAATGAATGCACCACTCTGGGGGGGGATGTCGACAGCGGGGGAGGTGCGTGGCAAATCCTGGGCCTCTGCTCGGTGGTGCTGTGAACCTAAAATGGCTCTAGAAATCACATTTTATTAAAGTCACAAGAAAGATTTGGATTTCGTCCAAAACCACGATGGCTGGCTCACGTCCCTGCACCACCTGGGGCACCTCTTCCTGCATTCTATCCCACAGGGCCTTTCTGGGGAGCCTCAGGCTGTGGCATGAGGGTGTCCATGGGGCACGACCACAGGCTGGAACCACGTCCATGGCACAGAACTGTGGTGGTGAGCGTGGGACTCGGATGTCCCAGGGCTGTGTTAACTGCCAGGTGCTTCGCAAACCAGGCGACTTCAGCGTTTAGCCCCACGGTTAGATCAGGAAACCGGTTTGCTGTGAGAATCGAGAGAGTCCGAGGCATGGCTGCATCTGGTCCTGGCTGCTTGGACCCTCAAGACTGACCATGCCCAGGAGGCAGGAGGGCCCCCAGCTCTGGTGGCCCGGCACTGCCCGGCCCCGGCCCCACACCCCACACACCTGTCCTGCTGCTCAGCTTGCTGCTCTCAGCCTCCTCCGCCTGGGCCCTGGGCTTGCTCCTGCCAAAGCTCTGGTGACTGACCACCCCCTTGAGGATGCTGGATGCCATGGTATGCCAGAAGTCATCTGGAAGTACAGCACAGCCTCATCCTCTGCTCAAGCTGGAACTGAAGGACAGCATGGCCTCACCCTGCACCTGAGCCTGGGCTGGGGACTGGAGTTGGGGCCTGGGCCTCAGAGGCTCCAGCATCCTCCCCACTTCCTGGCTCACAGTCAGTGGAGGCCAGGCCTGCTCCCACAGCCCACGCTGCCTGCCCTTCTCCTCCCAGCACCTCTGTGACTGCAGCTGTCCAGCTGCACCCCTTGGCCTCCAACCATGGAGCTAGCCTCACCCCAGTGGCTCATGCACTGTCCCCAGGAGCAGAGGCAGGGCCACACACTCGGTGACTGCCCGCCGTCCCACCCCTCCACCCCTGGCCCCTGCACTGCCATGACCATGGCCTCTGTCTTCTGTCCTCAGACCTGGCACCATCAATCTGTCTCAGTGCCAGGGAGATCTTTCCAGAAGCCTCTCTACTGACAGCACTGGGCCCTCTGCCCCATCCCACGCATTGCTGTGTCTCAGAAGGCAGAGCATGCATCGCATGGGGCCTGCAGGCCGGGTGCTGAGCAGCAAGGTGACCATGCCCAGCCTGGCCAAGATGAGCAGCGCCACTCTGAGCTGGCACAAGCCAGCAGGGTCTCCCCCCTAGCCCTGACCAACACCTGCTCTACAGCCACAGTGCCCCTCCCCCTTCCAAGGTTGCCCATGGAAGTTTCCAGATGAGCCCTTGCCAGGGGACCAGAGGTGCTGAGCTGGGGTGCTGGCTGTGCCCCGGGGCCACGTTACTCACCCAGGAAGTCCTGCTGCTCGCTGTCAGCACAGAGGCTGTAGCAGTGTGGGAAGAAGGAGTCGGGGTTCACCAGGACATACCACAGCAGGCTCCGCATGTTCACACACAGCCTGATCTCCAGAGACAGCGGCGCATTAGGCCCGAGGGGCAGCTCTGCTCCTTGTTGCTCAAAAGGCAGGACCCGACATCCATCTCAGACTTGCCTGACCACCGGGCACCAAAGGGCAACCCTGGGGCAGACCCCTCCCACTCCCCCTCCCCAGTCTGTCTGCCCCTCAGGGCCCCAGGCCAGGCTCTGCACACACGGTCTTTGCAGAAGCCGTGTTTCCACCAGCATGGCCAGCCCTGGCCCGACCCGGAGGAGGCCTTGGGGTGGCAGATGTAGAAGAGCACCTTATCCCCTGCCCCTGCCCCATATGCTGTGCTGAAGCAGCCACACCTGGCCTGCTGAGGGGGCCCCTGTGCCAGGAAAGCCCCTCTGCCCTACCCCTCCCTCAACAGGGTCCCCACACCCTGCATCCTGGCCAGGCCCCAACCCTGGGCCTTGGTGGAAAGGTGTGGCAGCTGCCTTGTGCAGGGCCAGGGACGGGGGAGGCGGGAAAGTGCCCAGTGATGTACATTCCCAGTCAGGGACCCCTGCAGCGGAGGGCCGCACCCCTGCCCCTGGGGACCCACAGCCCCTTCAGGGCCCAAAACTCAGAGGCAGCTCCCACTCAGCCCCATCTTTGGCTTGGCCTCTGCCCCGAGGCCCCAGATTCACCCAGAGACACAGAGCAAAGGGCCCAGGAATGCTAGGGGTG
>NW_022443008.1:0-4038 GCF_009761245.1 Sapajus apella
GTCTCCTCTGCTTCACTAGAATCCCTGCCAAGAAAAGAATCCAGAAAAAAGGAGGGACCCAGGTATCCCCCCTACTGTGTCGGGTTTCCTCAAAGTAACCATGTAGGTAGGAGCACTACTGTAGGTGAAGTGGGTACTACTTGGACACTTTTTTCTTTCCCAGTTTAGTTTTACTTTTGTTGTGTGTATTTCTACTGTTCCTTTGGCAGCAAATGGAGAAAACTAAGTCAAGGTGGGGGAAGAGAAGATGTGAACGTCATTTGTAGAGGCACAGTGCCATCCAGCAGAAGTTGTTTCTGAAAATGACAAAAGGCTGCAGAGATACTTGAATTCGACCAGGCACTGAATTCAGCAAGGATGTGTGAAGCTAGGTGAACTCAGCCTGATCCAGACTTTCCGTGACTGGGGTTTAGAGCCCAACAACAAAGTGTACCTGATATTGGGACCCCTTGGAGGAGCAGCCACTCTAGAGGCCCCTAGACAGAGCAGCCAAGCAGCACCAAGACTATTCAGACCACAGGGCGGAACTGCCATGGCAGCCATTTTGAGATCGGCATAAGGGAAGCCGGAGGCGACTAAAGACAGAGAATGGGACCGTTTACTCTGGTCTCTTTGAACACTTATGAGGTGCCTGTGGCTGCAGCCATGCTGGGTCCAGGGAGCCTTCATCTTGGCGATGGACAAAGGCGCTTCGGGCTGCTGAGTGCGCAGCGACTCAAGACCGGCGGTTCCTTGAGATAGCCAGGGGAACCCATGGCGAACCAATCTGCCTGCGCTTCCTTAAGGGCAACTGAGGCGAAACGGCACCATCCTGTGAATGAGTCCAGGCCAAGGGCCAGTGAGCAGTTTCAGTCTCGTCCAGCTTCAGTCTTCGGGCTCCATGCTGCCATCTCTTTTGTGCTCCTGCGTTTTTCCCAGCACTTGTGCCCAGCTGCCTCTCGTTTCCAGAAACAGGTTCCGCTTGATGGCAGTATGGCTCTACAAACACCAACCAAAAGCATAACCCTGGCCCTCCAAGCCTAGGGCCTCCACCTTTTGCCATTTGAAAAAAGTAAAGAGGAAAAAGAAACAAAACCATACAGGGAGAACAGACAGGAGTCAGTCACCAAGGACAAAATCCACCACTAGCCACAGGGGACCCTAGGACCAAGAGGCAGTATGCAGGAGACCCTGTGGGAACTCTGTAGAGACAGTCAGCCTTTGCCCTTCCTTTAGCTCTCTACAGATTTCATGGCTCCGGCCAGTGTGGAGTGTTCACAGGCTTCACTGACAAGAAAGGACAGGGGTAACAACTTGCCGAGGCTCCTAGTGACTCAGGGTTTCACATTTAGAGCATCCACAAGGGGAACGAGATATAAGGCGTGTAGTCAGGTACTGGGTAAATGGTGGGTTTACTGTAACATTTGACCTCAGAGGAACAAGTGGGCAGCTTATTGGTAAAGTAGAGGGACACAACCGGTGACTTTTATCTCTGCTCCTTTAAGAATGAAGGTGGTGTTCCAGCAGACCTAGTGCTGCACTGAAGCATCCCCCACTACCAGAGAGGAGCAGATGAAACAGTTTCCTAGAACACATGCCTGTGGAGATCCAAAAGAGAAAAGAGAAAGTGAAAAAGAAACACAAGCCAAAGTAAAATCTAGAAGAAATAGAAGAGGGAAATGCAGGAGGAGGAAGGGGAGTAGCAGAAAGAAAAGCGAAGAGGCAGAAAAGCAGAAGGAGGAGGAGTAGCAAAACAAAAGAAGAAGAAGAGGAAGAAGAAGAAAGGAGAAGGAGAAGGAGAAGGAAGAATTAGAATAAAAAGAAGACGAACTAACTGATGAACCATCACATTCCAGTGAGCCCCCATGCTCCAACTGACATGGCAAATGGCAAGTGGCTCTCTGTCCAAAGAAGCCACCTGTGAAACCCACCCAGAATGTATGACTGCCTAGACTCTAGGGCTAGAGGTAGCTGAAGTCCTCGCACAAGAGTTTGTCCAGTCCAGTCCCACCCCAGCAAACATCTGGCCCAACTCCCTACTGCTGGATGGGTCATAAATGTGCAGATGCCTGCTGGACCTGGTTGTTTTTGATCCAAACTTTGGTCCCTTCCTCAGGAGGGAGGGTGTTGTCTAGGGAAAAGTGTGGTGCCTACAAACACATGGCCTGGCCTCTTGCTTAGGAGGCCTTGCAGATTCATAGAGGAATCTGCAGCACCACAAAAGCAGGTCTACACCCTCACACACCCACCCCTCCCACTGAACTCCATCACACAGGCCCCAGTGAAACCCATGACCACTATGCCACAGCCCTAAGCATCTAATTTCTTGACCACAGTCTCCTCTGGTTCACTGGGATCCCCGTCCAGAGAAGAACGCAGAGGAAGGGAGAGAGGCAGAGATCTCCCCTACTGTGGCAGTTTTCCCCAAAATAACCATGTGGGTAGGAGCAAAGCTGTAGGTGAGGTGGGTGCCCCTTGGCCGGATTCTTTCTTTCTTAATTTTCTTTGGTTTTCTCTCTCTCTCTCTGTGAGTGTGTGTGTGTGTGTGTGTGTGTGTGTGTGTGTGTGTTTCTTTTGTTCCTTTGTAAGCAAATGGAGAAAAAGTAAAGTAAGGTTGGGGAGGAAAAGACGTGAACACCATTTGCAGACCCACAGTGCAATCCAGTAGAAGTTGTTTCTGAACATGACAAGAGGCTACAGAGACACTTGACTTCAGCCAGTCACTAAATTCAGAGAGGATGTGTAAGGCTGGATGGATTCTGCTTGATCCAGGCTCTCCGTGACTGGGGTTTAGAGTCTGAGAACAAAGTGTACCTGACATTGGGACCCTTTGGAGAAGTGGCTACTCTAGTGGCCCTGGGACAGAAGAGCCAGACAGCCCCAAGACCAGTTAGACCACAGGGCGGAGCTACCCCGGCAGCCATTTTGAGATGGGCATAAGGGAAGCCACCAGTCACCAATGACAGACAATGGGACCATTTACTCTGGTCTCTTTTGTGAACAATTCTGAGGTACCCTTGACTGGAGCTAAGCTGGGTCCAGGGAACCCCTGTCTTAGCAGGAAACAAAGGCGCTTCAGGGTGCTGTGTGTGCAGTGACTCAATATTGGCTGTTCCTTGAGACAGCGAGGGAAAACCATGGCGGGCGGACCTGCATGTCCTTGCTAAAGGCAGCTTTGGCACCAAGGTGCAATCCTGGGAATGAGCCAGGCCAAAGGCCAGCCAGCAATTCCTCTCTCTTCCACCTTCAGTCTTCAGGCTCCAGGCGGCCATCTCTATTACGCTCCTGGGTTTTTCCCAGCACTTGTGCTCAGTTGCCTCCTGTTTCTAGAAACAGTTTCCGCTTGATGGCAGTATGGCTCTACAAACAACAAGTACAAGCATAACACTGCCCTCCAAGACGAGGGCCTCCACCTTTTGCAATATGAAAAAAGTAAATAGGAAAAAGAAACAAAACCAGACAGGGAGAAGAGAAAGGAATCAGCCACCTGGGCCAAAAGGATCCATTAAACTCAGGGGACCCTAGGACCAAGAACCAGTATGCTGAAGACACTGCAGGAATGCTGTTGAGACAGCCAGCCTCTGCCCTTCCTTTAGCTCTCTCCAGATTGCATGGCTCCCGCTAGTGCGGAGTGTTCACAGGCTTCACTGACAAGAAGAGAGACAGGGGACAACCTGTGGAGACTCCCGGTGGCTCAGAGTTTAACACTTAGACAATCCAGAAAGAGAACAGGATATAAGGCCTGTCCTGAGGTACAGAGTAAACGGCGTGTTTACCATGACATTTCACCTCAGAGGAACAAGTGGGCAGCTTGTTGGTAAACTAGAGGGACTCAACCAGTGACTTTTATCTCTGCTCTTTTAAAAACGAAAGTGAAGTTCCACCAGGCCTAGTGCTGCACTGAAACATCCCCCACTACCAAGGAGGAGCAGATGAAACAGTTTCCTAGAACACATGACTAGGCAGATCCAAAAGTGAAAAGAGAAAGTGAAAAAGAAGCACAAGCCGAAGTAAAAACTAGAAGAAATAGAAGAGGGAAATGCAGGAGGAGGAAGGGGA
>NW_022443009.1:0-4038 GCF_009761245.1 Sapajus apella
CCCCCCTGCTCGCTTGCAAATAGGCTGATTATCACAACCCTCACTAGTTAAAGGGAGAAGATCTAAAGTATTTATAAAAATGGAATAGTAGGCCAGGAGCGGAGGCGTGAGTGACACCTGTAATCCCAGCACATTGGGATGCAGAAGCAGGTGCATTACCTGATGCCAGGAGTTCATGATCGGTCTGGCCAACATGGCAAAACCCTGTCTCTACTAAAAATACAAAAGATTAGCCCAGTGTGGTGGCGGGCACCTGTAATCACAGCTACTGAGGAGGCTGCAGCAGGAGAATCGCTTGAACCCGAGAGGTGGAGGTTGCAGTGAGCTGAGATCAAACCAGTGCACTCCAGCCTGGGTAACAGAGCAAGACTCCATCTCAAAAAGAAAAAAAAAGGGGAAAAAAAAGAATTTAGTGTCAACATACTATAGTTTGTATGTTATGCTATGTTATGTTATGTTAGTTACAATCAAGGCAATTATAGTCAAGACATATGATACTGAAGATATTTAACTGCTCATCTGTCTTCATCTGCTCATCTGTGAAAATAAATGCAATTAATGTGATTAATAGGATTTACCCAAGTGAAAGCAAAGCATCTGAGTATTAAAAATATGTTATTCAAAGTATCTTTCACATTGATTTACTTTTTTAGTGTGTACTGTCTTCCTGTACGATTCAACAATGTTATCTGTGACTCTTCACGTACAAAGAAAAAAAAACTTTCAGTGATATTTACTGAACTACTATTTGCCTGGCAGTATTCTATCATAAATGTATCTAGAGAAAAGAGATTCCTGCACTTACGGTGCTTACATTCTAGCTATGAGCCAGTGTAGGTGTATATGCGACAAAGCTGCCCATCGTCCCCTTCTTGAGCACTGCACAGCCTTATTTAGTGGCTGTCTGTGCTAATGTGCAAACAATATAGTTCTTTAAAAAATTCTCTTTAGGCCGGGCACAGTGGCTCAAGACTGTAATTCCAGCACTTTGGGAGGCCGAGGTGGGTGGATCACGAGGTCAAGAGATCGAGACCATCCTGGTCAATATGGTGAAACCCCATCTCTACTAAAACTACAAAAAATTAGCTGGGCATAGTGGTGCGTGCCTGTAGTCCCAGCTACTCAGAAGGCTGAGGCAGGAGAATTGCTTGAACCCAGGAGGCAGAGGTTGCGGTGAGCCGAGATCGCACCATTGCACTCCAGCCTGGGTAACAAGAGAGAAACTCTGTCTCCAAAAAAAAAAAAAAATTCTCTTTAAATCGAATGAGGTTTGCTATTATTAAAGTAATACAAAATGATTCCTTTTTTTTTTTGGTTTTTTGTAGAGACAGGGTTTCACTCTGTTGCCCAAGCTGGTCTTAAATTTTTGGGCTCAAATGATCCTCCCACTTTGATCTCCCCAAGAGCTGGGATTACAGGCACGAATAACTGTGCTCGGCCCAAATGGTGTCAAATGCCTCTACTAACAAAGTTCTACCAAACTTTAAGCTAGGTGGAAAGTATTACATAGAATTTAAAAAATGCTAAATAAAATTTTCACATAAATATTTATTCAACTATCAATAGATTATAAATATCTATTTTAAAATATCTTAATAATGTATTTAGAGTTTGCTAGTTCATTCCTCTCAGTGTAGCTAAGCAAAAAAAAAAAAAAAAAAAAAAGGCCAGGCACAGTGGCTCATGCCTGTAATCCCAGCACTTTGGGAGGCCAAGGTGGGCGGATCATGAGGTCAGAAGTTTGAGACCAGCCTCACTAACATGGTGAAACCCTGTCTCTACTAAAAATGCAAAAAATTAACTGAGTGTGGTGGCACGAGCCTATAATCCTAGGTACTCAGGAGATTGAGGCAGGGGAATTGCTTGAACCAGGGAGGTGGAGGTTGCAGTGAACCACTGCACTCTAGCATGGGCGACAGTGTGAGATTCCATCTCAAAAATAAAAAAGTTAAAAAAAAAAGAATTTGGTAGTTAATATTATTTATGTTCTTTTTATTCCTGATGAATCTAAGCACTGACACATTAGAACAATGTTCCTCAATATTTCAGAGGCATAAGATAACCTGGGGATTTTGTTAAAATCCAGATTCTGATTCAGTAGATCCCAGATTCTCCATCTCTAGGTCCCAGGTGATTTGGATGCTACTGGTCCCTTGACCAAATTTTGAGTAGCATGGCATTAGAGCACCCGTAAATGCAAATATATTAATGAGAAGAAACCTAAGTATGTGTACAATAAATGATAAAGCTTCAGTAGCAATTAAATCTCATCCAGAAATACTCTATAGTAATAACAATATAATGCTTAACTGGTAGAACAGTTAACATTTCTTCCTTGCAATGCAACCTGAATTGATTTCCTATCCTAAACAATTTAAAAGCAAAGACTAATGTTAAGCCTTCAATAGCATGATCTTGCCTACTTTTTTTAATGTCTGTCTGTGTGAGCACATAAAATACTTAATATTTATTTTAGCCTTTCAATATTGGCTTTAATTCCTACCAAAAGTAATAGTGTGCTCGTCCATAGTAAAGTTTTTAATATAGAGAATAGGTAAATGTCACACACACACACACACACACACACACACACACACACACACACACGCACACAAACCAAAAGGCTGGCACATATTTCTGTTCCCAATGCCTAGCCTAGTGGCCAATTGTAAACATCAAACAATTTCTTAAGCAACGTATTTCATTCGATTGTACAACAAACACAAAGACCTGGTACTGAAGCTGTCTATAAACTTTGGCCACATAATTACTTTCAGGAAACTGTGTTATTCTCAAGGGTAAATGGGATATTCCATGTTAAAACACCTGATATCATATCTGGAACATTCTGTTTCTCAATCACATTTAGTCAAGTACCTGTAATGTAATAGATAACAAATAAATGTCATTTTTGAATGAATAAAAGAATCAATCAGTGAATCAATGCCTAAAGCCATAAATAAAAATAAACTGATATAGAATACCAGGACATTTACATTCTATATCTTAAAAAATAACTATACTAAGTAACTTCTATGACAGGATTATTGAAAAATGCAGAAACAGAATAGTTTTGAGTCTTTCCAAATCCTCCTATAAAAACAGGATAGCCGGGAAGCCGTGGTGTCTGTGCAGAGCGAGAGGCAGGCATGGGGGTGCTGCAGCTGCTGGTGGTGGCCCTCACGTGCTGCTGGTGGCCACAGGGAAGCCAAGGCAAGACCTTGCTGGGCAGCTTCAGCAGCACCGCAGCCCAAGATGCTCAGGGACAGCACATCAGCCACTTTGAGTTCCATGGTGACCATGCTCTTCTGTGTGTCAGAATCAAGAACACAGCCATAGTTGTTGAAAAAGAAGCTAAACTCTACCTGTTCGAAGCTCAGGAATGGCTAAAGCTACAGGAAAGCAATCATGGTTATAGCGTAGTAAAAAATCATCCAAAGCTCAATTGACAATGACCATGAACCAGACTGAACATAATCTGACGGTGTCCCAGATTCCATCTCCGCAAATATGGCATGTGTTTTATGCAGGTAAGTATACATGCCAAGATAACAAGGACAACACTCAGGTGGATGATATCCCATTTGAAATGGTGTTACTAAACACAGATGCTGAAGGGAATCCATTTGATCATTTTAGTGCTGGAGAATCCGGGTTACATGAATTGTTATTCCTCCTAGTCCTAGTGTACTTTGCGATTGCTTGCATTTGTGCTGCATTGTGGCAGGCTATTAAGGAGGACGCATGCACATGACTTTAAAAGTTCTGACAACTGCATTGCTGTTACAGCTGGCTCAGCTTTAGCTAATTACATTCATTTCTCCAGTTACTCCAGAGATGGAATAGGGGTAACATTTATGGGAAGTTTGGCAGAATTTTTTGACATCGCTTCCCAAATTCAGATGTCATACCTACTTTTGAGTCTATGCATGGGTGGGATAATAGTAAGAATGAAGAAGTCTCAAAACAGACCTCTCCAGTGGGATTCTACCCCTGCATCCACTGGCATTGCAGTATTCATTGTCATGACACAGAGTA
>NW_022443010.1:0-456 GCF_009761245.1 Sapajus apella
GAGCAAGGGGGTGTTCCAGGGAGACTTACAGGTAGTGAGGATTCCTCTCTTCAAGAGTATGGTGATGTGCGGAGCAATTCCTCGCCTGGCTTCCCGGCTCATAGGGTATTGCTTCACCTGGACTGGAGTTGCCGTTGCTAATAGCTGGACCACGACTTGGGTGCGATGACTTCCCAACCCTGGGGGACTAGTTCAACCCATACTCCCGGTACACTCTCTTGAAATTTGCGGAGGAAGTCTGGTGCAGGTGGTTGATCTGTCTCCGAGGATAAAGCTTCCTGCAAGAGATACTCGTCTGACAGAGCACAGGTGATGAGGATCTGCTGAGGTGGCCCTGTGGCTAAGGGAGGAGGAACTGAGAGGCAAGCTTGACCCTAGCTGAAAGAAATATTTGCTTGCAGTTTGTGGAGCAAGTCCCGTCACAGGAGTGAATATGCACACTCAGGGAGTGGGTGA
>NW_022443010.1:556-4038 GCF_009761245.1 Sapajus apella
CCCCCCCCCCAAGGTGTTGAGGTCCCATTGGGGTCAGGTAGAGGGAAAAAAACTTTTTCCTTGCCCTGGACCTATGATGGCTTTTAGGGCTTCCTGTCTAATTTTGCCTTTTTCCTCTGTGGTGAACAGAATTAGTAATAATTGTTGGCAGTTGTCCCAAGTCGGGCGATGTGTCTGGAATACAGATTTTAAGAGTCCTGTCAAAGCCTGGGGCTTCTCAGAGAAGGGGAGATGTTGAGTTTCATTGTAAAACCTTGGCAACATCACCGCCTTAAATTCCCCGGCCTCCCAGCACTACCCACTCCCAGGGAACTTTCAATCTGGGCAGGTACCTCACCCTCCCCCTCTCACCATCTTAGCAGTTCTCCAGTACTACCCCCTCCTGGGAACTCTTAGCAGTTCCCCATCACTTCCCTCCTGCACAGCCCCTCACACTGGATGCATCTCTGCCGGCTTGCAGGCCATAGAAATCCCCTTTGCCATGCCATGGGTGCTGCCAATTTTGGGTTTATCCCGGCAGCTTTCCCTTGCTCTTAAAGCTCGTGCCAGCACTTGCTGTTTTGGCCCTCTTTTTGATCTCTATCACCTTCCAGTTATATAAGTTACTTGACAAGAAGGGGATGTGAACAAAGATTGGGTGACCCCAATTGTCTTCTGTTGGGGGTGCCTCTTGGAAAGGGAGGACTGCCGGTGGGTGCGGGGGCCCCGCTACGGGTGTTCCGGGGGGACAAGGTTTGGTTAATAGTACTGTTGAGGGGGGTGCTGAGGTGCCGGTTTAGAGGGCCTTGAGTAGGGTTGAAGTAATTCCTGATCCTCCGCTGGGGTGGGGAGAATGGCTGGCCCAGAAGGGACTTTCTTTTGGGCCGGCTAACGTGACCTGAAGTCTAGCCTGTTTTATGCAGCGCTTTAGCCATGGGGGAGGCCATTGGACTAAACCCAACCATTGGTCGATGTATGGAAACTGCTCAGGGTATCCAGGAGTTTTTGCAACCATTTTCCATACAGCCTGGGTAATTTTTGGGTCATAGGTTCCAGTATTTGGCCACCCAATTCCAAAAGACGGCCATTCAAGTTCATACAAAGAGTGGAGTTTTCCAGGGGTTAATTTCACCACATGTTGGCCTGAGAATCCAACCTTGAAGTTGGCCGTCATGCATTGGAGGGGGATACAAGGCTGGGAGCTAGATGACCTCATTTGTGTGTTTTTTTTTTTTAATGCTCCTCAAGAGAATTCACTAATTTAAAACTGATTTCCCTTATTTAAAACTGGCTTTCACTTAGGATTTGAACCAACAACCTTGCAGTTGCAGGCCCCACACCTTAACGACTGTGCTAACAAGTCACTTTTGTTACAGAAAGTTAGAAAGCTTTTCTTAAAGCAAGATTCTGGATGCAAACGCTGCACCCTGAGGCAGTGTGGCCTGCCTCAAAGCTGGGCGGGGCTGACTGCCAGCAGAGAAAGGAAAAAAACGCTCTTAGTGTCAGTTTAAAACTGAACTTGCTGGTGGCAAGTTTTCCGCCCCTGCGGCTTCTGGTCCCCTTCTCTCTCTCTCTCTCCTCCGTCTACTTTCTACTTTCTCTCTTTCTCTTCTGTCTCCTTTCTCTCCTCTGTCTCCCTTCTCTCCTCTCTTTCTCTTTCCTCTCTCCTCTACTTTCTCTCTCCTTTCTGTCCACTTTTTTTTCTTTCTCTCTTTTCTCTTCTCTTCTCTTTTCTCCTCTCCTCCCTTCCCTACTTTCTCTTTCTGTATTAAAGCCAATTTTGGAAAGCCTCAGATTTAAAATTTGGCCCTCTTTAAAGCAGGTTTTAGCAGGGCCTCTGCAGCCAGGTCCTGCAAGGACCAGACAACTGGATTTTAGGGTTTATTCCTAGTCCTAGTGAGAGGAACAGGGGGTAGGGGCCAAGGTAAGGCAGCGGTCTTTTCCCCCCGAAAACCACAACTGGCGAGAATAAGCACTATGGAGGTTTAGCGCTACCTGGGCATAATCCTCCCCCTTATACATTTTTAATGGCCAGTTGCTTCGGAAAGGTCAGGAAGTGACAAACAGGTGGACTAAGAGGTCTATCGGATGTGTGTTTTGGACCCACCACACCCGGTAGAGTGTGCAGAAGTGCTGCCAGTCAGTTTTTACTGGGGTGGTGACATCCTACCTCCCAACATACAGGATGGTGCCAATATGCCTTTCTGTGATGCACCGTCGAGTACTGCCTATAACATTGGACACTTTCCTGGCAGAATAAGCAGTTACCTATTTTCCATCCCAGCCTGAGAAAGAGCACCCGTAAACTCTGATCTAGGGTTTTGTTCCACACAAGCTCCAAAGAAACTACCTCCAAGGTGTCGAGGGCACAACAGCCTCCCCGACATGGAATCTGACCCAGCACGGGCAAAAGTACTCTTTTCCCGGTGGAGGTGGCTCTGAGAATTTACAGGCCACAATGACCAAAACAAGAAAGAGAATAAAGACAACTAGAGTTAAGACTATCTGCCACATGGCAAAGGAAGAAAGAGTGAGGCCTCAGTGATAGAAGAAGAAGAAGATGAGGAAGAAAAAGAGTAATTTTTGCTGGGGTATAATCAATAAAAGCTCCCTGCATACAGTGGTTTGTCAACCACTGTAAGATATCTCCTACCTCAAGGGAAGATGGCCTGAACCAGTGTATGTCTGCTAGCAGGAGCCTAATAAAACTGACAGATTTACGGACGAGACAGGCCCACATACAAGAGTGACAGACAAAGGGTGGGTGCCCCCAACATGGGAGACCAGTCAGAAGCCTGCCCGGCCACTTCCTTGGAAGAATTTTCAGGGGCGTCTTGGCTAAGGTGTACCTGTATAATCCCCGGGCCTGGTCACCTCAGGATGGAAGTCCAAGTAGGACAGCTCTGAGGTGAATCACCATTATGCCCTACGATGCCCCAGTGGAACCGCGGGTGAAGGCCCACACAAGCCCCGTAGCGTTTCAGCGGTGGGACTGCATATATACACACTCTCTCACACAGAGGTTATGGAAAACAACCGAACGCTGCCACCCACTATGTCAGCTACCAGAGGTGAACGCTGCTACCCTCTATGCCAGCTACCAGAAGGCGAACGCTGGTACCCACTGCACCAGCTACCAGAGGGCTGCCACCCACTATGACAGCCACCAGAAGGCGAACGCTGGTACCCACTGCACCAGCTACCAGTAGCCTCAAGCGACGTCTCGGTGAGGCTTGCCAGGTCAGAGTTGCAATGACTCGTCAGTCCCCGACTCAGGCCCTTCCTTTGAACTAGTTCCCAGGTGGCTCTCCGGGGCCCTGGGAAAGAACAGGGAGCGCCTCCCCAGAGGCCCCCAAGGTGGGAGCGGACGCCCGGGCGAGACTCTGAGATGGCTTTTGTCTGGTGATAACAAAAAAGAGAATATCTCGGTGGGACCTCCAAATGTTGTATTGGACTGAGCGTAGAAAGTTAGCACCAAGACAAAAGTATGCCAGATTGCAGGG
>NW_022443011.1:0-4036 GCF_009761245.1 Sapajus apella
CTCTACTGTATACTTTTAATGATGATTTTATAGGATGACTTTGGCCTTATTTTTATACTGGAGTGGATTCAAAATTCCTTACAATTTCTAATGTAACAGATTCTGCATGAATAACTGTTAGAAGACTGTCATTTTCTTTCACCTAGTAGACATAATTGAGCCAGTGAATCTAGTTGTGATAAAACTGTTTCCTGTAGTTAATAGTCATACAATTTTCAGTATGTTTTGTTTTCATTTGAAATTTTAAAGCTTGCATATAAGACAGCTTGATTCCTGCATCTTCTCAATGGTTTTTTCCTTGTATTTGCTCTTTTCTATTCCTACCTGGGGAGATCTGACTTTCTATTCAAGAATCTTTTTGCAGTCTTTGCCCAGTTTTAGCCTAGGAATAATTACCTTGCTGGGTGAATGCCTGCATGGACAGTTGTGCCATTAGCCTTTCCCACTGCACCCGTTTTGTGTAGATGACACATTTCTTCCTGTAAACCTGGACTACTTTGCCGAGTTGCTGACCTTCATAGTGTCCTCATACAACCTGAACTTCATCACTCTTTTGTATGGGCATGGATCGAACCTTGTACTTCTGCCTCAGCTCTTTGGAAAGAGAGGAAGACATAATCTTCCTGCGAATGTCGAAAGGTGCATTGAAATGCCTTTTGCAGTTCTTGCTTTGGTCAGAAGACACAAAGTGATTGAACTTCATTTTGGCCTTTCCCACTTCAGTGATGTCGGCAAAAGGAAATGGCTTCATGTTCTTATTCCTGATTGATTCCGAAACTGTCCCCTGCAGTTGTCTAATTTCCTGAATTCATTAGCTTTCTAATAAGGTAGATGTGAAATAAAGTTTTTGAGACCTTTGATTCTGAACATTTCTTTGGTCTATTCTGATATTTAACCAGAAGTTTTTTTAGGGCCTGGAATTATAGTTTTGAAACATTTTACTCTTAGATATTTTTAACTTTTTAAGTTGGGAAATATATTGTTATGATATCTACAATGTATTATCAGATATATTAGCATAAACAAATGTACTGGAAGCATGAGATTTAATCTACATTACACAAATTCGGTCATGATCTCACACCCAAGGTCAGCTGGCATTATAATGAAAAATTTAAGCTCCAGGTAGTATTGCAATGCTTCAGTCATTTTTATTTTTTTGTGATGGAGTCTAGCTCTGTCACCCAGGCTGGAGTGCAACAGCACGATCTCTGCTAACTGCAGCCTCTCTCTCCTGGGTTCAAGCAGTTCTGCCCATATCAGCCTCCTGACTAGCTGGAATTACAGATGCATGCCACCATGCCCAGTCAATTTCTGTATTTTTAATAGATATGGGGTTTTGCCATGTTGGTCAGGCTGGTCTTGAACTCCTGACCTCAAGCGATCCACCTGCCTCAGCCTCCCAAAGTGCTGGAATTACAGGCATGAGCCACTGCATCTGGCCAGTTATCTTAGTCGTACTCCAATCCAGAGAAAATTACACATCTCCTGGTTAAATTACAATAATGAATTATAGGAGACATCAAAAATAGGATGACATTGGTGAAATAAGAGTTACTGGAGATACATGGGTTGACTGAAATATTTGAGGATCTGTAAACTCAGTGGTTCCCTTGGACAAGAAAACAATCATAGTTTAAATAAAGAATCATTTCTGTAAGTGATAAGAGTTTCGTAAATGAAAAAATATAATTGTGTATTTCCAGCATCCCTACTCTACTCTTCCCTTGCCAGTTTCTGGTTACTTAATATTCCACCACAAACTATATGTCCCAAGAAATCATCACTCCCCTTCCCCTACACAGTCAGTCTTCTTCCTACTTGTTCTATCTCTTACTCATTGCCGAAACTAAGGCACTGAGATGGTGGAAGGAGCAGGCATTTGAAATTCCATTCTGGGTTGGGTAGTTTGTGGCTGTTATCAATCTATTGCCTCTATTTTTATCTTTTCAAAGAATCACGTTTGGTTTTGTTGATTTTTTTGCTTTGTCTCCAATTTTGGTTTTATTAATTTCTGCTCTAGTTTTGTCCTTCTGAATGCTTCGCATTTAAAAGCTTCACATTTGCTTTTTTTTCTCTCTAGCTTCTTAAGGTAAAGTGTTAATTTACTGATTTTAGATTTTTTTATAATACATATAAATTTAATGCTGTAAGTTTCCCTGTAAATACTGCTTTAGCTATGTTATACAAACATTGAAATACTGTGTTTTTATTTTGCTCAAAATATTTAATTCCCCTGAGACTTACTCTTTGACCCCAGGGTTATTTAGATGTATACTAATTTTCACCAAGTGCAGTGACTCACGCCTGTAATCTCAACAGTTTGGGAGGCCAAGGAAGGTGGATCATCTGAGGTCAGGAGTTCGAGACCAGCCTGACCAACATGGAGTAATCTTATCTATATTAAAAATACAAAACTAGCTTGGTGTGGTGGCTCATGCCTGTAATCTCAGCTACTCAGGAGGCTGAGGCAGGAAAGTCACTTGAACCCAGAAGGCGAAGGTTGTAGTAAGCCAAGATCGTGCCATTGCACTCCAGCTTGGGCAACAAGAGTGAAACTAAGTCTCAAAAAAAAAAAAGTTCTAATTTTCAAACTTTTGTGGATTTCTTAGATAGTTTTTGTAATATCAATTTCAATTTTGTATGGTCTGATAATGTAATTTGTGTGATTTCTATTCTTTAAATGTGTGAAGTCATGTTTCATAGCCCATCATGTGGTTTATCTTGATGAGTGTCCCATGGAAACTTGAAAAGAATGCTTATTTTGACTTCTCTGTTTGTTGTTTTTATTGGAGACAAGATCTCACTAATGTTGCCCAGGTTGGTCTCCAATTCCTGGCCCCAACAGCTCTGCCCACCTCGGACTTCAAAAGTGCTGAGATTAAGACAGGGTCTGAGTATATTGCCCAGGCTGACGTTCAATAGCTATTCGCAGGCACATTCATAACCCACTGTAGCCCCAAACTCCTGGGCTCAAGAGATCCTCCTGCCTCAGCCTTCAGAAAAACTGGGACTACAGGTGCACATCACTATGCCTGGCTTCTTTGAGTTTAATCAAGCATGATTTATGATTACATTTTAATCTCTCCTATTTACTTATTTTTTTTTTTTTTGAGACAGAGTCTTGCTCTATCACCAGGCTTGAGTGCAGTGGCATGATCTCGCCTCATTGCAACCTCCGCCTCCCAGATTCAAGTGATTCTTCTGCCTCAGCCACCCTAGTAGCAGGGACTAAAGGCACACACCACCATGCCCAGCTAATTTTTATTTTTAATAGAGACGGGGTTTCACCATGTTGACCAGGATGGTCTTGATCTCTTGACTTTGTGGTCTGCTCGTTTCAGCCTCACAAAGTGCTAGTACTGAGCCTGGTCTTCTTCTTTTATGCATCTTTAAAAACATATTTAATGGTTCTCCCAGGGGTTTTTAGTATATATTTTTAAATAATTTGAGATCTCCTTTAAATGAAATTGTACTCTTTCCATTTCAATATAAGAACCTTGTAACAGTATATTTCCAATTCTCACTGATCCTTTGTGTTCTTGTAGTCTTACACTACTTTTACATATGCTGGAAAAACAGTGTATATTATTATTATATATATTATATATATATATTATTATTGTTTTAAACCACTAGTTATCTTTTAGAGCAATTATCTTTATTTTTATGTACTTTATTTCTTGGTGTAAACACAAGTTTCTGACATATATAATATTCCTTTGACCCGAAGTACTTTTATTAACATTCCTTGCAGTGTCCGCTTGATGGCAATGAATTTCCTCCATTTTATTTTTTCTAAGTAGTTCTCCATTGCTTTTGATAAATATGCTAATTGGTTATAGAATTGTGAGTTGGCAGGAGTTTTTAATTTACAGAAGTAACCATTGACCCTTTGATTTCACATTTTCTGACGAGAGGTGTGTTGTAATTCTTAACTTCCCTCCTTTGTCAGTAGTCATGCATTGCAAAACAGTGTTTTAGCCATTGACCACATACATGACAGTGGTCCTTTAAGATTATAAAACTATTTTTA
>NW_022443012.1:0-4036 GCF_009761245.1 Sapajus apella
TGGGCGTGGACGCTGGTGGGGACGATGCCACGCCTGTCGGCACTGACTGAGGGTCCTTGGGTGTGGACGCTGGTGGTGATGATTCCATTTCTTTTTTAAATTTCATTAAATTTAGTTTATTATACTTTAAGTTCTGGGGTACATGTGCAGATCGTGCAGGCTTTTTCTATCAGCGTTGATTGCGGGGCTGTGGGAGTGGCGGGCTGTGCGTGGCAGTGGCATCTGGGTGTCTGGAGGAGGGTGTGAGTCGTGGCCTGGTGCAGCTTCTCTCTGACACCCACAGCCCGCATTTCAGGCCTTCTCGGGATGGTGAGGATAGGAACTCCTCTCAACTTCGGAGCCCGTCCCCAGGACTTCGTTCCGTGGGAAATGTGCCTGGTAGCCCCATAATTTATGGAGAAAGAGGTTTTCCTTGCATGAAGTTTGCACTGTAGAATGAATAAAGAGAAAACACTCTATTTGATTTTTCTTTTTCTTGTTGTTGTTCACTAACTATGGTGTTGCTCGGGGAGGGGAAACTTCGTCTGTGTAAACGATCCTCCAGGAAGGAGGAGGATTTCACAGCAGGAGGCGGATTCTTTGCGAGGGGACTTCAGAGATACGTGAATAACAGGAGCTGCATTGAGAGCAAAACTGGAAAGCTCTGTCATCAAAGCGAATATGGAAATTGATGAAGGCACCGCCAGCTGTGGGTTGGCAAAGAGAAGACAGCCGCGAGGCTGGCAGGACTCAGGGTTCTTTGTTCTCACGATAGACATCATCTCATGGAGACGGAGCTTGGGGGTGATTCTGTAGTGATCATTATTGATGAGGTAGGGTTTTGAAGGTAAAACTAGACAAAAAGCTCGAAGTTCTTGAACTCGTAACTTTGGTAAGAAATCCCAGATTAGGACTTCCCGAGTTTCTTAGTGTCTGTTTTTCTCCCTGTGTAAAGTGTAGCTCATTATCGTCTTAAGCGTGTTGTAGGCATCGCCTGACATGGAGCTCGAGGTTTGTTTTTGGTGCCATTACTGTTCCTTTCATTTTCTCACTTTCCTAGGAATTCAACTCATCCAACTTCTGTTTCAAGGCAGAAATTCCTTCAACACCGTCTTAAGGGGCTCAGCCCAGGCACTTCGTGGACACTTCGGAGGAGGCACTGCTGTCTCTCGGGTGTGGTCATCAGCAGCACAGGCTCGGAGACCTTTGCTTTTGATCCTGAATGTAGCTTTGCCATGCTGAGCCAGAAAGTGAAGCCTCGATTTCCTCATCTGTAAAATGGGGGTAATAATGATGAAATGAAATTAATTTAATCATTGCATGTAAAGCTCTTCGTACTCTTCACATTAACACTCCACTCGTTTCCCCTCCTGATCTATCAGCCTGCATTTGCACAGGGTGTGATTTCTGAAAGACAGTCCTGCACCTGAGTCTGTATAGCCTGACGTGTCACAGGAAGTTCATTAAAGAGAGATGAAGAGGGAAATGAAGGCGTCTGCTGATACCACATCCACTGGTGTTTTCATGGGCTTCTCAGTGACGGGGACCAGTTTCTCACCATCTTCCTCTTTTCACCCAACGGTGTGAACTTGGCTATACTGTTTTTCTCTTCTCTTATAAGAGGTGCATTTCATGAGACATCTGAGAAAGAAAGAGAGAGAGAGAGGGAAAGAAAGAACAGAAAGAAAGAAAAGGAAAGAAAGAAAAAGAAAAAATGGTGAGTGAAGGAGAGAGAAGTTGGAGCTTGAGGCTGCTACAAGGCTCGCATTTCCTCCAGGGCTCTTTCTGACCCCATGGACTGTTTGGGCTCCGTGACCTCAGCCCCTTCATGCTGAGCGCTGCCGGTCCTCTGAGGGGACACGAGATGGCTGTGCTCGCACTGGAGAGGTGGTGCCAAGCAGGTGTCCTGAGAAGCCGAGGAAACTGTGGGGTCCATCTCAGAAGCTGGGATCATGCAGTTCTCCCAGATCTGGACGTGTGTAGGATGAATGCATGGTACCAACTCCAGGCGTGGCCACACTGGGGGAAGCGTGGCCATAGTGGGAGTGCAGGAGGTTGGTGCTTCACAGCTGTTCACAGCTGATGGCATGCATTTGCGAATGTGTGCTAGTGTGTGTTCGCATGTGTGTGAATGCATGTGTATGGCATGGTATGCGGCGTATGTGTGAGTGGATTCGCATATGTGATTGAGTATGAGCATGTCTGAATTCGTGTGTGTGTGCATGTGTGTTGTGAATACATACGTGTAAATGCGTATGCCTGTGTGTGAATGTGCATGTGTGTGGCATGATATTTGGTATGTGTGAGTGAATTCATGTGTATGTAACAGAATGTGTCAGTGTGTGTGTGAATATGTGCATGTGTGTGCATATGTAAATGTGTGTGTATGGGTTACTGTGTGAATGTATGATTGTGAATGTGTGTTAATGTATGCATGTATGTAGATGTGTGTGGCTGTGTGTGAATGTACATGTGTGTTAATGTGGCTGTGTGTGCATGTGTGACTATATGGATATGTGTGAATGTGTACATATGTGTGAAGGTGTGTGACTGTGTGACTATGAGTGAATGTGATAGTGCATGTGTGAATGTGTATGTGTGTGCTTGTGTGCATGTGTGTGAATCTGTGGTTGTGTGTTACCGTGATTGTATGTGACTGTGTGGAAGTGTGTGAATGTGTGTATGTGATTGAGTGTGTGAATGTACGAGTGTGAATGTATGTGTGTGACTGAGCATGTATGTGAATGCGTGTGACTGTGAATGTGAGTGCATGTGTGATCGTGCATATGTATGAGTGTGTGTGGCTGTGATTGTGTGTGAATGTGTGTATGTGTGTGGCTCTGTCTGACTTAAAGCGCATATGTGAATGTGTATATGTGTGCATGTGTGTGAATGTGTGTGTGGCTGTGATTGTGAATGTGACTGTGATTGTGTGTGTGAATGTGTATGTGCATATGTGTGAATGTGTATGTGCATGTGTGTCAATGTGTGGCTGTGATTGTGTGTGACTTGTGTGACTGTGACTGTGATTGTATGTGTGAATGTGTCTGTATGTGCATGTGTGTGAATCTGTGTGGCTGTGATTGTGTGTCAATGTGACTGTGATTGTGTGTGCAAATGTGTATGTATGTGCATGTGTGGGTGTGACTGATTGTGTGTGTGAATGTGTGGCTGTGATTGTGTGTTACTTGTGTGACTGTGACTGTGATTGTATGTGTGAATGTATGTGTGTGTATGTGTGTGAATCTGTGTGGCTGTGATTGTGTGTGAATGTGTGTGACTATGTGTGAATATGTATGTGCATGTGTGTGAATGTGTAGCTGTGTGTGTGAATGTGTGTGACTGTGATTGAATGTATGTATGTGAATGTATGGCTCTGTGATTTTGTGTAAATGTGATTCAGTGTGACTGTGATTGTGTTAATGTGTATGTATGTGCGTGTGTGTGGCTGTGATTGTGTGTGACTGTACATGTATGTCTGAATGTACATGTATGTGAATGTATGTGAATGTGTGTGGCTGTGATTGTGTGAATGTGTATGTGCATGTGTGTGAATGTGGCTGTGCTTGTATGTGGATGTGACTGTGACTGTGATATGTGTGTGAATATGTGCATGTGTGTGAATGTGTGTGACTGTTGTGTGTGTGAATGTGTGTGTGCATGTGTATGACTGCGACTGTGACTGTGATTGTGTGTGAATGTGACTGTGATTGTGTGAATGTGTATGTATGTGCATGTGTGTGACTGTGTGTGATTGTGTGTGAATATGTATGTGCATGTTTGTGAATGTGTGGCTGTGATTGTGAATGTGTGTATGTGTGTGCCTGTGTGTGACTGTGAGTGTGATTGTGTGTGTGTGAATGTGCATGTGTGTGCATGTTTGTAAATGTGTGTGGCTGTGTGTGACTGTGAGTGCATGTGTAAATGTGTATGTGCGTGCATGTGTGTGAATGTGTGACTGTGTGAATGTATGTGTGTGACTGTGTGTGTGTGTGAATTTGCATGTGTGACCATGTGTGTAAATGTGTGTGGCTGTGTGTGACTGTGAGTGCATGTG
>NW_022443013.1:0-4036 GCF_009761245.1 Sapajus apella
AAAGTGCTGAGATTACAGGTATGGGCCACCACACATGCCCAGCCTCTACATCTACTTTATTTCTTGTTTATTTTGTTTTGAGACGGAGTCTCTCTCTGTTGCCCAGGTTGGAGTGTAGTGGTGCGATATAGCTAACCGCAACCTCTGTCTCCCGGGTTCAAGCAATTCTCCCCCTCAGCCTCCCGAGAAGCTGGGATTACAGGCACCCACCACCGTGTCTGGATGATCTTTTGTATTTTTAGTAGACGTGGGGTTTCACCATCTTGGCCAGGCAGGTCGTTAACTCCTGACCTCGTGATCCACCCGCCTCTGCCTCCCAAAGTTCTGGGATTACAAGGGTGAGGCCACGATGCCCAGCCTACTTTACTTTACTTTACTTTATTTAATTTATTTATTTATGAGACAGAGTTACTCCCCTCCCCGATCCCCCAGGCTGCAGTGCAGTGGTGCGATCTTGGGTTCACTGCAGTCTCCACCTCCCCATTTCAAGCAGTTTTCCTGCCTCAGCCTCCCGAGTAGCTGGGATTACAAACATGCAACACCACCCCCAGCTAATTTTTCTATTTTTAGTAGAGACAGCGTTTTGCCATGTTGGCCAAGCTGATCTGAAACTCCTGACCTCAAGGGATGCACTCGCCTCGGCCTCCAAAAGTGCTGGGATCACAGGCCTGAGCCACCACCACATTCCGCCCCAACCACTTGAGAAGGTTCAGCTGAGACATCTAGTCTGGAGCATTTTCCTTGACCCCACTGCCACCTCTGGGGAAGAGGCTGACCAGTTTCTGTCTTCTGCCTCACATAGTCTCAGCATTGGATCAGATTCCAGCTACGGCCCTGGCAAACAGTCCAGGCAGGCTTTGACCTGATTCATGCTTCCCTCATGTCCTGCGCTCCTCCAAGAGAAACCAGCAATGAATGGGAGACAGGAAACTGGGTCTAAGTGATTCTCCCATTCATTGCTCTGGCAGACAATTATGATACAATTTTTTTTTTTTTCTTTTTTAATATAAAAGCTGGAGTCTCCATGTTGCCTAGGCTGGTCTCGAACTTCTGGCCTCAAGTGATCCTCATGACTCAGCTTCTCAAAGTTCTGAGATTACAGGTGTGAGCCACCCCACCTGGCCTATAATACTTTTCTAGATGAGTCCCTGGGAATTCTGAAATCGCCACTGCAAAATTATAAGTGAGACCGTGAAAGAGATTTGACCTAACTGACGCCATCATCATGTTTCTAACCTCCAAGCTGTCCTTGTTTATTCCTGGGCGTAGGCCAAACTAACTTTGGGAAGAACCTAGTTAATAGTTTACAATTTGAAACAAAGATGTTAACAGCCCTTTCCTGAAACAAACCACCTTCTTGCCTGGGGACTAGACTGCCTTTTTAGAACTAACAAATCAGCCAAAAGATTAGGTACTGTGGTTTCTAATGGGCTCATGCCGCTGGAGGCTACAAGATTCCAACCCTCCCCAAATTGCTCCTGGGGATAACATCAAGGTAAAAGGTAAAAGGTAAAATCAGTGCTTGAGATATTTTGCAGGCCCTGAACTCGATGGAACAGCTGGCATGACCCGGAGGGATAAGCTGGCACACCCGATTTTGTGGGCCCCACCCAGGAACTGACTCAACTCGAGGACAGCTTCTATTCCCTATGACTTCATCTCCGACCCAACAATCATCATTCCCGACTCGCTGGCCCCCTCCACTCACTAAGTCATCCTTAAAAACGCTAATCCCTGAATCTTCTGCTCTAGGAGACTGACTTGTAATAATCAAACTCCAGGGTGGCACGATGGCTCACACCTATAATTCCAGCACTTAGGGGGGCCGAGGAGGGTGGATCACCTGGTATCAGGAGTTCAAGACTACCCTGACCAACATGGAGAAGCCCTGTCTCTACTAAAAATCCCAAATTAGCCGGCGGTGGGAGAATCACTTGAGCCCGGGAGGCAGAGGTTGCAGTAAGCGGAGATCGTGCCATTTCACTCCAGCCTGGGCAACAAGAGTGAAACTCCATCTCAGAAAAAAAAATACAAAAATTAGCTGGGCATGGTGGTGCCCACCTTTAACCCCAGCTACTCAGAAGGCTGAGGCAGGAGAGTCTCTTGAACCTCGGAGGCAGAGGTTGCATTGAGCAGAGATCATGCCACTGCACTCCAGCCTGGGTGACAAAGTACAACTTAAATTTAAAACAAACTCCAGTCTCCCACGTAACTGGCTCTGCATGAATTACTCCTCCATTGCAAGTCCCATGTCCTGATAAGTCGGCTCTGTCTAGGCAGCAGGCTAAATGAACCTGTTGGGCAGTTACAATCCCTTTGGTTTAGGCCTTGGCTGCCCTTAATGTGGCCATCTCTGTGGCACACCTCGTTCTTGCTTTTCTCTCTCCTCCTTTACCCTCCCCGTCCCTCAGTCGGCTCCCTGGATCCACTTCCCCGAAGAATCCTCCTGCTCAAAAGTCCTGACCCTAGGTCCTGCTTTTAAGGGTTGTAGGGGTTACCCAGGCTGAGGCCATGAGGACCCACTCTGGGTGCCCACACCCCAGTGCCACTGCCCCAGGCACATCCTCATGTCCCTCAGTGCTTTCACGCCTGTCCCTGCAGCCCACCGTGAGCTCCCTAAGGCAGGAGCTGGGCCTGATTCCCTGCTGTTCCCCCAGCACAGGGCTGGGCCTGAGGGCATAGTCAGTCCATGCTGGAGACTAGGTGACAAATGAATGAAGGAGTGAATAAACGCTGCATGAATAGCTTTGCCTTTTTCACACGAGTCAATTTCTTGGTCTCTTTCTACCCTGAGCTCAGTTTTCTTATTTGTCATTGTGGGCACCCCATTCTCCTCCTTAGGCTTCAGTTTCTAGGCAAAAACTTTTGTTGTTGTTTTTTGGTTTTGGGGGTTTTTTGTTTTGTTTTGTTTTTGTTTTTTGAGATAGGGTCTTGCTCTGCCACCCAGGCTGGAGTGTAGTGGCACAATACCACCTCACTCTAGCATCAAACTCCTGGACTCAAGCAATCCTCCCACCTCAACTTCTTGGCTCCTTTTAAAATATTTTGTAAAGATGGGGTCTCACTATGTTGCCCAGCTGGTCTTGAACTCCTGGCCTCAAACTATTCTTCTGCCTCAGCCTCTCCAAGTGCTGGGCTTACAGATCCGACAGTGGCTGGAGCCACTGCACCGAGCTACTCAAGGCAAATATTGAGCCAACGTAATTGGCCATCCAAGGTTCCACCCTGGGTAGGGGAGCTCTGAGCACTGGCATTGGAGGGAGCACAGCTTCTTGGCTGAACTCCGGGATAGACACATTTCCTGATGGGCAGAGCATTTCAAGGCTTCCCACTCACATCTTCTACAACTCCAAGTCTTGGGATGCCTCAAACCGATACCCTACCTGGGCCAGCCTTCACTGAGCAGCTAGTGTGGGACAGGCAGGCCAGGGTGGGCACGCAAGACTAAGGGGACCCAGACTTTGCCTCAAGGAGATCACATTCAAGCAGGGACACAAATACTCCAGAGAGTGGGAGACAAATGGACCAAAGCCTCTGATTTTCTTTTTCTTTCTTCCTTTTCTTTCTTTCCTTTCTTTTTCTATCCCTTTCTTTCTCTCCCTCTCTCTCTCTCTTCCCTTCTTTCTTTGTTTTTTTGAGACACAGTTTCACTCTTGTTGTCCAGGCTGGAGTGCAATGGCCTCAGGTGATCCACCCACCTACGCCTCCTAAAGTGCTGGGATTATATGTGTGAGCCACTGTATCTTGCCACCTCCAATTTTCCCAGAAGGAGGCACAGAGAAATTTGGCACCCAACAGAAATGAGTTCAAATATCGGTGTCCCTAGTTCTTGGCTCAAGCTTCTCTGGTGCTCAGTGACTTCCTATGAAAGGGAATGAGAGGGGTCTGCGGTGACAAAATCATGCTTCAAGTGTCAGGCAAGGTGGCACTCACCTATAACCTCAGCAACTCAGAAGGCTAAGGTGGGAGGATTGCTTGAGGGCCTACCTGGGAAACACAGGAAGGCCCCATCTCAAAAAAAGAAAAGAAAAGAAAA
>NW_022443014.1:0-4034 GCF_009761245.1 Sapajus apella
TGGGAGCCCCCCCCACCGCCGCGCCCGGTCCCGCCTGTCCTGGGAGCCCCCCCACCGTGCCCGGCCTTGCCTGTCCTGGGAGCCCCCCCCACCGCCGCGCCCGGTCCCGCCTGTCCTGGGAACCCCCCCACCGCACCCGGCCCCGCCTGTCCTGGGAGCCCCCGTGCCTGGGCCCTGCCTGCGGGTTCTGGGCCCGTGTGTGCTGGTGTTGTAGCCGTGGCAGCCAGGCTGGAGGGGCGCAGGAGCCCTGGGAAAGCGCGTTCGGAAACGCAGCCCCTGAGCCCAAGGGCATCTCTTCGGGGACCCCTCAGTCCGTGGAAAGTGCGCAGTGGCCAGGGCAGGGATTTTTCCCACCCGGGAGCACGCGTGCGGTTCTAATAACTCGCCCCTTAATAGCTTTTAGCTCATTATAATACCAAAAACACACACCCATGGGAAGATTTTAGATGCCATTGACACACTCGTGCCCAGTCGCGTGTGAGGTCACAGCGCATGCGTGCCCAGAGGACTTCCCAAAATGTGCTCACTAGTCAAGCCCCTGCATGGCCCTTCATGGATAATCCTGTAAGACGCTCATCTAGAGGGTCTCCCAGCGTGGTTGGGGGATATACTGTTTTCCTTAACTAAAAGCTCCAGGGAAAGAAAGCTCTAGTCTTTGGCTCTGTGTCCTGGGTGGCAGGTTCTGTCTTGTCCTCTGAGCTCCTGTCTCTTTAAATAAAGGTTTCTCAGCCCTTTACCTCTTGCGGTGCATCTCCTATCTGAATTATTTCCTCCAAGAAGACCAAGAACTGGAGGATTTCCATGCCTCTCACCGTGACGGTGCTACCCAAACATCAGTCATTGTCCTCTAGGTCCGCTGCCCTGCACAGGCCAGTCACCAAGAGCAATGCCAGGGACGAAGGCCTCATTCCAGTGCTACTGCCCAGAGGTGGGCACCCAGTCACAAATCCCTCTCCTTGACCCACTAAAATTAGGAGTTTCTAGACCAGGGAAGAAATGTCACCCTGTGTGGGAAAATAGGAATTAGGGAGAGTGAGGAGGCAGCTACGCAGTCATGACCAGGGTGGGATCTGGCCTGAAGGACCTGGCAAGTTTCAGTGCCTTGATACTGTCTGGGGGGCCTGATGGTTGGTTTCCTGAGAAAGGAACTCAGATAAGACAAATGTAACTTTCCCCTGGTTTTAAGATAGGGTGAGTCAATTTTTGTTTATTCAAAAGAAACCCTACATACTAGTTTTACAGGAAATTGGGCCAGTCTGAGTAATCCCGCAAAGACAATCCATAGATGCTGTTCTCCACCCTGCTTTCTCCCCTCAACCCTCTGTGTAGAGGCCCTCTGTCAATGCAGGCAGGAGCAGGACCTTCACACTCTTTTACTTTTTTCCTTTCTTTCTTCTTCTTCTTCTTCTTTTTTTTTTTTTTAACAGTTGTGATATGGTTTGGATCTGTGTCCCCACCCAAATCTCATGTTGAATTGAAATCCCCAGTATTAGGGGTGGGGCCTGTGTGAGGTGATTGGATCATGGGGGTGGTCCTTCATGAATGGTTTAGCAACATCCCTTTGGTGCTGTTATTGTGATAGAGTTCTCACAAGATCTGGTTTTTTAAAAGCGTCTGGGCAGCTCCCTCTCTTCCTCCTGCTCAGACCATGTAAGAGGTGCCTGCTTCCCCTTTACTTTCTGCCATATTGTAAGCTTCCTGAGGCCTCCCCAAAAGCCAGCACCATGCTTCTTGTACAGCCTGTGGAACTGTGAGACACTTAAGCCACTTTTCTTTATAAATTACCCAGCCTCGGGTATTTCTCTATAGCAGTGGGAGAAAGGACTAATACAAGTTGCAACATATTTCATGGCCTGGATGTACCATAGTTTATTTAAATGGCCTCCTTGAATAAATATTTGTGTTGTTCACAGTGTTTTTATATCTCGCATGTCAAAGTCAAATACATTGTGGGGATTAATCGCTAAACGTTTTATTCAGGAATCACAGAATTATAATTCAGGCATACACAGACCACAAATGTCTTTGGTGTGTCTGATGAACAAAGAGAAGGTGGAAAGTTTTATTTAAGAAATGTTACCTATTATTTAGAAAGAAAACTTGTGAGCACTGGTAGAGGTTTGGAGAGCTGGCAGGCTCTGATGGGTGAGTGACACAGTAGGAAGGCTTTGCCTTTGAGTCACAGAAGATTGTACCAGCAGCTGTTAGGTACACCTGGTTGTAAAGTTGCAGCAGGCCGTTTCAGGATATGGACTTGCAGATGGTTCTTGGAGCAGGGACGTCTGCCAGAGCCATTTTCCTCTGGCCCTTGGCTTTGTTTGAGTTGGGTATGCCAAGAATAACTCAATTTATGAAATCAACTTCCATATACACAACATTGCAGTTGTCCCTAATGTCATTCCTTACATATACCATTATACCACAACTTCCCAGAAATGAGATCAAAGGACAAATGTTAAATATATTTGCAGTTTACGTGAGTATTACTCAGTTGCTGTATCTGGTCTTTGGACAGCTTCGTCATTGAGGAGTGAGTGCTGGTTTTCAAGGCGGTGTTGGAAAGGGTGTCCCCTTATTCACTCTGGATGTCCACCAGTCTGACAGATGAAAATAAGAATAGCATCCAGGTATATTGTCAATTTGCATTTTTAAATTATGAGTGAGGTTGAGCACAGTTTACTCTGGCTTAGTGGATATTTACATTTTCCTGTGATCTCTCTATTTATGTCTGTTGTCCATTTTCATGTTTAACAGACATTGCTTAACAGAAGGCATTATTTGAGTTACTGACCAATCTCTAAATAGTTGTGAGGTAGGATATCAGCAGGACTTGTTTTCCAAGGCTTGATCATGACCCTGTGATCACAACAGGATGTAACAAAGAAACTGGCCCAAGCCAGCTAGGACCACGATGGTGACAAAAGTGACTTGAGTTGCCCTCATTGCTCAATATATGTTAATTGCAACACATTCTCATAAGACACTCTCACCAACACCCTGACAATTTACAAATGCCATGACAATGACCTGGAAGTTATATGGTTCTTGGGAACTCCCTGCCCCTTTTCCAGAAAGTTTGTGAATAACCTGCCCCTTAATTTGCATATAATTAAGAATGAGTGTAAATAGAGCCAGTCAGCAACCATGAGTGCTGCTCTGGGCCCCTCTGCCTATGGGGCAGCCCTGGTCTGTCTACAGAGCAGCCATTCTGCTGTACACTGTTCCTCCAAGAAACTTTCACTGTCAGCTCACTCTTGAATTCTTTCCCCAGTGAATGCAAGAACACCCTCCCGAGCTGAGCCCCAGTGTGGGGGTTCACTGGCATCAGTTGCCAACTGTTTGGAGTTATCCTTCAAGGTGACATCATGACTGCCCTGCACCACACCCTGCTAACCACTGAATGGAACAACCCCCAGCAGCACCAGCCCCCGCCCAACTGTGGGAGTCCACGGCGGGTTTACAATGACTAAGTCAGTGCCATTGGTCCAGATGGTGGCAAATGAGCATGGCTGGAGGCTCCCGGTCAGTCACCACTGGCAGTTAGACAGCCACCAACTTTGTGCATGGGACCAGATGATGGGGGAAAGCTTCCCACCTCCAGATAAAGGTGGAGCTATGGGGGAAATAAGGAGACAGGAGAGGGCAGCTCATCTAACTGGGTGAGGAGGCTGTTGACAGGGCTCCTGAAGGAGATGGAAGTGGGAGACGTGCCGGGGGGCCCAGCACCCACCTCTGTAGGGGAGGGGGCCTTTTCAGCCTCAATGCAGGCCTCAAAGTGTCAGATCTGTCAGGACTCCATGTGCAAGCCTGGACTTAGAGAATCTGAAGTCCTGCCTGCCTTAGCTGCTCAACTGCTACCTCCAGCCTGCATTGACCATTATCTCTGATAGCCCAGAGGAGCTTCCCCCAGTTAAGATGGCTCACCCCACCTGCCATCCTAACTGTTACTAAGATAATGTGAATACTCCTCACCCCACCGGCCATCCTAACTGTTACTATGATAATGTGAATACTCCTCACCCCACCCGCCATCC
>NW_022443015.1:0-4032 GCF_009761245.1 Sapajus apella
TCTCTCTCTCTCTCTCTCTCTCTCTCTCTCTCTCTCTCTTTCTTTCTTTTTTGCAGAGTCTTGCTCTTTTGCCCAGGCTGGAAGTGGCAAGATCTCAGCTCACCGCAACCTCTGTGCCCCGGGTTCAAATGATTCTTCCTCCCTCAGCTTTCCAAGTAGCTGAGATTACAGGCACCTGCCACCATGCCCAGCTAATTTTTGTGTGTTACGGTTTCGCTATATTGGCCAGACTGGTCTCGAACTCCTGACCTTGTGATCCACCCACCTCGGCCTCCTAAAGTCCTAGGATTACAGGCATGAGCCACCGTGCCCAGAATTGACTGCCTTCTTTCATGTAGCACAGTGTTTTCAAGGTTCATTCATGTTTTTGTATGCATCAGCACTTCACTTTTTTATTGACAAATAACATTTTAGTGCATGGGTATAACAAGCTTTACCCATTTATCAGTTGATAAACATTTAGGTTATTTCCACTTTTGGGGTATTATGAATAATGATACTACAAACACTTGTGTACAAGTTTTTGTGTGAACATATGTTTTTAATTTTCTTGAGTATATACCTAAAAGTGAAGCTGCTGAATTATAAGGTAACTATGTTTAACTTTTATAGAAACTTCCAAACCGTTTTCCAAGTGTCTCCAACATTTTGCATTGCCATCAGTACTTTATGAGAGTTTCAATTTCTCCATAACCTCACTAACACTTGCTACTTTCTGTCTTTTTTATTATAGCCATCCTACAGAGTGTGAAGTGCTGTCTTATTGTAGTTTCTTTTACATTTCCCTAGTGACAAATTGTGTTGAACATTGTTTCATGTGTTTACTGACCATCCGCATATCTTCTTTGGTGATATCCATTCAAGTCCTTTGCCCATTAAAAAATTAAGTTGTCATTTTGTTATTGGGTTATTAATTCATATTTTCTACTCAATTGTTGCTTTTATATGTGAAAAGCTGTGGGTCTCAGTATTAACTTTGTTCACTGATACTGTAGTAAATTTTCTTATTATTTGTTGTACTTTTTCATTATCTTGGATTTTTCAGGCATGCAATCATATTATCTGAAAACAGGCTAGTTTCTCTTTCCCAGTGTTTCTCTTGTCTGATACTCGCATTGGCTGGTAACTCTAATGCAATGTTAGATAATAATGGTTACAGGAGACATTCTCATTTTGTTTCTGACACTCTCAGGAATCCTTCTAATGACTTGAATTTGGGGGCTAGAATAGATTTATATTGATAATATTATGAACTATTAATCTATTATTGGTTTATTTAAAATATTAAAATCAGACTAGACTTAAATTTCCTATGGTCTATGGAACTGATCATATGATTTATCTCTTTAGAGCCAGTGATTTTGTGACTTGTATTAATTTCCTGACATTCAGTCTTCCTCTTATTTCTGAAATAAATTCTGCATAGTCATAAGGAATATATTCTTATTCTAAAGCATTATTATACTCTGTTTCCTAATATTTTATTTAAGATTTTAAAATTGGAATTAATAAGCAAAATTGGTGTGTAGCTTCCTTTTTTGTGGCTATATTCCCTGCCACATTTCAATGCTACATTTACCGCATAGAAAACATTTAGAAGTTTTTCTCATTTTTCAATGCTTCGTAGCAGTTTAAAAAACACTGAAAATGTCTGTTATTTATTAAAGGCTATGTAAATTCCATTATAACATTATCGAAGGCCATTCTGGAGAATAACTTACTGACAACTATATTAGCCTGCTGGGGTTTCCATAACAAAATATCACAAACTAAGTGGCTTAAACAACAGAAATTTATTGTCTCACAGTTCTGGAGTTCGGAAGTTGAGATGAAGGTGTCAGCAGGGCTGTGCTCCATGGAGAATGCTGGGGAAGGATCTGTCCAGGCCTCTCTCAGCTTCTGGTGGTTCCTTGGCGTCTGGCAGCATCAGTCCAATCATCACGTGGCGTCCTCCCTATGTGCCTGCGTCTGTGTCCAGACGTCCCCTTTTGAGAAGGACACCAGCTGTGTTAAATGACAGCCCACCCTGCTCCAGTGTGACCTCATTCTAACTTCACTAATCACATCTGCAATGACGCTGTTTCCAAATGAAGTCACAATCTGAGGCACTGGGGCTTAGGACTTCAACACAGGAATTCAGGGGCATACAGTTCAAACCAGAACAACAACCTTGTCCATTTCTTCTCGCAAATCACTCTATTTAAACTTCCTAACTCTTTTGGAGTTCGTTGTGGTAAGTTATTTTTCCAGGAAACTATAGATATTTTTCTAGGAAACTATCTATTTGTTAAATATCTTCAAATATAGCTGAATAAAATGGACCAAATTAATCTTTATGATTTTATTAATTTTCTGTTTCTTTTTCCTTCACAAAAATAAATAATTTTTTCTTCCTGGTTATTTCTCCCTTATTGTTTTTCCTTTGCGGTGTTTAAAAGCTACTTTACTTATGTTATTTAGTGGTTTGTACATTCCACTCCATCCTATCCCCCAAACGTGAACTTTTGTATATATTTCTTAATTATGCTGTTTTTCCCCAACATCACTAATTTATATTTTTTTGTTAATGCTTTCAGTTTTTTTCTTTAAATGACTAAATGTACTTATTTTAAAATAATTATACAGTAAAATTAACATTTTTACTCTTTTAGGGTAAAGTCCATGAATTATAACATACAGGTATATATATTCATGTGACTACTGCCATCACCAGGGTACACAGTTGTTCTATGACCTAAAAAAACAAATCCCCCAAACAAGAGAACCTCATGTGCTGTTGACACCCTCACCCCATCCCGGCCCCATCCCCCACTGATCTCCCTTGCTGTCATTCTGTTCTCCTCCACTGTAGCTTTGTCTTTTAGGCAATTCCATGTTAATAGAATCATCCAGTATATAAACTTCGGAGACCACTACTCTCACAAGCACAGTGCCTTTGAGATTCATTCAGATTCGTCTGGGTGTCCATACAGGCCAGTCTCTGGGGGGCTGCGGCACATCACACCCCTTCCCCACTGGCCCACCTCTGAGTGCTCAGGGTCTATTTCCTGATGGAAACCTCTAGCGGCAACAAGAATAATTCCCAAGAAGTGCCCGTTCCCTTCCCTCATGACAAGATGCACAATTTATCTTCCAGGAAGAAACACTCAGCCTTTGGCATAACTTTCTTAAGACTCCCAATTTGCTAATTCATTTTAAGAGAAAAGAAAAATCCTTTCCAAGTGAGTGCTGGGAGTGTGGTGTGACGGGGATTCTTCAGACTCAGAAAGTGACCTGGCCAAGGTCCCCTAGTCCTCTCCATTCTCCTTTCCCCGGATTGCCTCCCTGCTCTCTGACTCCCTTTGCCTGACTCCAGCTGTGTTTTTAGTGCTCCCTGATGTTCCTGCACCCTGAGCCCTGCAACCACTCTGCGGCCCTACAGCTCCTGATGCACCCCACAAGGCTGTTCCATTTTTAGGTGGCTCAACCCTGCTGCAGCTTTTTAATTATTTTTATTTATTTATTTAGACGAAGTCTTGCTGTCACCCAGGCTAGAGTGCAGTGGTGTGATCTCAGCTCACTGCAACCTCCACCTCCCAGGTTCAAACAATTCTCCTGCCTCAGCCTCCCAAAGTAGCTGGGATTACAGGCACCCGCCACAGAGCCCAGCTAATTTTTGTATTTTTTGGTAGAGATGGGGTTTCACCATCTTGGCCAGGCTGGTCTTGAACTCCCAACCTCGTGATCCACCCACACTGGCCTCCCAAAGTGCTGGGATTACAGGCATGAGCCATCGCACCTGGCTTTATTTATTTATTTTTTTCCACTACAAATATCTTACAGGCTGGCTGCAAGAAAATGCAACTAACACATAAACATATTAAGTAAAATATAAAATGTGCTTTCATTGCCTGACTCCAACACCAAGGTCCATTTCAGAGGTGACCACTCTTTATGGACAGCTTGGGATTTGGGCCTCCAGATTGTTTTGTGTGCATCTGCAAAGACACACACACACACACACACACACACACACACACACACACACACACA
>NW_022443016.1:0-4029 GCF_009761245.1 Sapajus apella
GCCCAGAAAGCCCTACTTGAGGAAGCTGCGTGTCGACAGGAAAGGCTTCTGGGAGGTGGCCAGGAGCCTAGCCAAAAGAGGCTGTGGGGAGGTAGGATATGGGCCTCTGGGTGCAGCCAGGAAAAGACCTGCTGTGGAGGCCACCAGGAGGGAGGCAGAGGCTGGGCCTCCCAGAGAAGCTGACAGGAGGCAGGAGCTGGGCCTCGAGGGGCCCATGTGAGGACATTTTGCACCCATGAGGGGCTGCCAGGAGGGCAGGAGATGAACCTGGAAAGGCCGACTTCATGACTCGATGCTTGGGCTGGCTGAAGCTGGCGAGAGGAGGCCGGAGCCGGGCCGGAAAAAGCCAACACGAGAATGTTTGGGGCCTGGAATCACCCTTGGAGAACAGCAGGCGAGTCTGGAAAGGCCACTGTGAGGCCTGGGCTGGATGTACCTAGAGGGCCTGAATTGAGGGCCTGAGCTTTCGGGCCTACAGAGGCCGCTGGGAGCTGGGCAGGAGCGGAGTCCACAGAGGTTGCTGAGAGACGAGGCAGGAAGGTGGGCGTGTAGACGCAGCCGGGAGAAGAGCTGGGCCCAGAGAGGCGGACGTGATGATGTTCTGGGCCCAGAAAGGATGCCAGAAAGCCAACGCTGGGCCCAGGAGGGCCACCGGGAGGCACTGGCTTGGTCTGAGGGGACCACAGGAAGGCTGGGGGCCAGGCCTGTAGATACAGGCTGCCACAGAGGCAGGAGCTAGGCCTGAGCAGAGGCCATGGTGAGGCCACAAGCTGGGTCTGGAGGGTCCACTGGGAGGCAGATGTGGAGGTGGAGCGGAGGCTGGACCTGGAGGAGCCTAGCACACGCAGGAGGCGGGCCTGGGGAGGCCAGCCTGGAGAGGAAGCTGTGGGCCTGGACAGGCCACCGGGAGGCAGGAGCTGGCCCGGGAGAGTTCGTGAGAGGCATGAGCTGGGCCTAGACAGGTCAGTGCAAGGCAGGACCTGGGCCTAGCCAGGATCGAGGCCAGCAGGAGGTGAGAGATGGGTCTGGAGAGGTTTGCCAGAGGTGTGAGCTGGGCCCCAATGGGCCAATGTGCGGGAGGAGCTGGGCCTATGGACGCAGCTGGGAGGCAGGCAGGTAGGATCTTGGCCTGGGGAAGTCACCGGTAGGCAGCAGCTAGTCCTGGGGAGGCTGCGGGGAGTCCAGAGTTGGGCCAGGAGAGGCCACTGTCAGACAGTAGCTGGGCCTATAAGGACCACCGGAAGGCAGATGGTAGGCCCGAAAAGTCCCACTTGAGGAAGCTTTGGACCGAAAGAGGAAAGGCCACTGGGAGCTGGCCAGGAGCCAAGCCAAAAGAGGCTGTGGGGAGGCAGGGTGTAGGCCTGTGGGTGTAGCCATGAGGAGGAACCCCACCAGGGGAGGCCTTGAGGAGGGATGCAGTGGTTGGGCCTCCCAGTGAGGCTGATGGGAGGCAGGAGCAGGGCCCGAGGGGGCCGTTGGGAGGCAGGAGCTGGCCCTGGAGAGGCCTGCATGAGGACATTTTGTGCCCATGTTGGGCCACTGGGAGGGTAGGAGGTGGGCCTGGAGAGGCCGAGTTCAGGACCTGATGCTTGGGGCAGCCAAGGCCAGTGGGAGGAGGCTAGTACTCAGCCTGCAGAAGCCGATGCGAGGACATTTTGGGCCTGAAGACCCCTTGAAAGGGTGGGAGCCAAGCCTGGAGGGGTGACACTGAGGCCTGGTCTGGGTGGTACTGGAGAGATTGAGGCGAAGGTCTGAGCTTTCAGGCCTAGAGAGGCCACCAGGAGCTGGGCAGCAGCGAAGTCCACAGAGGTTGCTGCATGGGGAGGCAGAAAGGTGGGTGTGTAGACACAGCCAGAAGAGCTGGGCCTCGAGAGGCTGACGTTAAGACGTTCTGGGTCCGAAGAGGATGCGAGAAAGCCAATGCTGGGCCCAGGAGGGCCGATGGGAAGCACACGCATCGCCTTGGGGGACACTGGGAGGCCGGGGGCTGGGCCTGTGGATACAGGCTGCCACAGAGGCAGGAGCTGGGCTGGAACGGAGGCCATGGTGAGGCCACTAGCTGGGCCTGGAGGGTCCACTGGAACGCAGAGGTGGAGGCAGAGGTGGAGGTGGAGGCTGGACCTGGAGGGGCCTAGAACAGGCAGGACCTGGGCCTGGGGACGCTGGGCCTGGAGAGGAAGCTGTGGGCCTGGACAGGCCGCCGGAAGGCAAGAGCTGGCCCCAGAGAGTTGCTGAGAGGCATGAGTTGGGCCCAGACAGGCTGGTGTGACTGAGGACCCAAGCCAAGGTAGGCTCAATGCTGACGCCAGGTGACAGCTGGTTCCGGAGAGGTGTGCCAGGGGCGCGAGCTGTGCCCCAACCAGCCAGTGTGTGGGAGGCCCTGTGGACTCAGCTGGGAGGCAGCCAGGCACAATCGTGGCCTGGGGAAGCCGCCGGCAGGCAGCAGGTGGTCCTGAGGAGGCTGTGGAAAGTCCAGAGCTGGGCCCGGGGAGGTCACTGTCAGGTGGTAGCTGGGCCTGTCAGGGCCACCGGGAAGCAGATGGTAGGCCCAGAAAGTCCCACTTGAGGAAGCTTTGGACTGACATAGGAAAGGCCACCAGGAGCTGGCCAGGAGCCCAGCCAAAAGGGGCTGCCGGGAGGTAGGGCATGGGCCTGTGGATGTGCCCAAGAGGAGGAGGCCCGCCTGGGGAGGTGGGAGGGCAAGAGCTGGGCCTGGAGAGGCCGACTTAAGGACCCGATGCTTGGGCCGGCTGAGGCCGGCAGGAGGAGGCCAGAGCTGAACAGGGAGAAGCAGACATGAGGATGTTTGGGGCCTGGAGACACCCTCGGAGGGGAGGAGCCGACCCTGGAGAGGCCACCGTGAGGCCTGGGCTGGTTAGGCCTGGAGTGCCTGAGTCGAGGGCCTGAGTTTGCGGGCCTACAGAGACCGCTGTGAGCTGGGCAGGAGCAGACTCCACAGAGGTTACCGCGAGGCAAGGCAGGAAGGGGCCTGTAGACGCAGGGTGGAGGAAGAGCTGGACCCCGAGAGGCAGATATGAAGACTTCTGGGACGGGAGAGGAAGCCAGAAAGCCAACGCTGGCCCGCAAGTGCTGCCGGGAGACATCGGCTTGTCCTAAGGGGGCCACTGGGAGACCAGGGGCTGGGCCTGTGGATACAGGCTGTCACAGAGGCAGGTGCTGGGCCTGAGTGGAGGCCACGGTGAAGGCCATGAGCTGGGCCTGGAGGGGCCTAGCAGAGACAGGAGCCGGATGTGGGGACGCTGGGCCTGGAGAGGAAGCTGTGGGCCTATACATGCCGCAGGGAGGCAGGAGCTGGCCCAGGAGAGTCCATGAGAGGCATGAACTGGGACCAGACAGGCTGGTGCAAGGGAGGACCTGGGCCTAGCTAGGCTTGAGGCCAGTGCGAGGCAAGAGCTGCATCTGGAGAGGTTTGCCAGAGGTGCGAGCTGGGCCCCAACCGGCCAGTGGGAGGGCAGCACTCAGCCTGTGGACGCAGCCGGGAGGCAGTCAGGCAGGATCATGACCTGGAAAAACCGTCAGCTGGCAGCAGCTGGTCCTGGGTAGCCTGTGGGGAGTCCAGAGCTGGGCCCAGAGAGGCCACTGTCAGGCACTAGCTGGGCCTATCAGGGCCACTGGGAGGCAGACAGAAGGCCCAGAAAGCCCCACTTGAGGAAGCTTCGGGCCGAAAGGAAAGGCCGCTGGGAGGTGGCCAGGAGCCCAGCCGAAAGAGGCTGTGGAGACGTAGGACGTGGGCCTGTGGGCACGGCCAGGAGCAGAAGACCCCCTGGGGAGGCCGCCAGGAAGAAGGCAGGGGCTGGGCCTCCTGGAGAGGCTGATGGGCCCCAATGGACCATTGGGAGGCAGGAGCTTGCCCTGGAGTAGCCCACATGGGAAACTTTTGCTCCCATAGCGGCTACCGGGCGGGCACGAACGTGGCACAATGATGTCATTGTTAGGCAGGAGCTGGGCCTGTGAAGGCTGCTGAGAGGCAGGCAGGAATTCGGCCAGGGAAGACCTTCATGTGTTAAC
>NW_022443017.1:0-4028 GCF_009761245.1 Sapajus apella
CCTTGGTCTCCCTCTGCAGCTTCAGAACTTTCTAAGAGGAAGACTCAGAGTGAAAAGCAGTAGATACAATATCAGGACAGAAACTGACCTCCGGGCAGGCTCCCTCCCATCCCACATTTCTGAGCCAGTCTATAGACCCAAGATTCCCCTGCTGCCATGCAAGTGAAGGGAGCCTTGCTTGATGCTGTCACCACCTCTCCCCTGGGTTTCTGAAAACCTGGGGGAGGAGCGGGAGAAGGAAGAGCTCCAGTGAAATAAATATCAAACCGTGCCCTTTGGGGTGAGGCCAAGGTCATCTGAGACAGCAGAACCTCACAGTCTTCCCACGCTTTGCCCCTGCCTGCTTCAGGGACTGCTTCTCCACCGCTGCCCCCCAGCCCCCAGCATGGCTGCACCGCAGGAGAGAGACAGGTCACCGGACTCCCTGGGCCCAGGGTCCCTCCTGGTATCTGCTGCAGTGGCCACCTCCATCCCTCCTGCATCTGGGAGGAAGCACAGCTCACCAGGCCCCTCCTCAGAGAATCTTCTGGCCACGTCTTTATGCACCCTGCTCTTGGCCACAATCACCTGGCTGATCCCTGCTCTGTTCTATTTTCAGGCACAGTAAGAGCCAGCCTGTCCTCTAGGCCCCCAAATCCGTACACTTCTGCTCTCAGCTGAACTGCAAGCTGAGATCACACGTGGACAGAACCATGAGAAGCCCAGGCCCTGCCTCTCTGCTCCTGCAGCTGTGCAGCCCCTCCCCCTTCACACTGAAGCCACACAAGGCCCCTCTCAACCGGGAGGACAGAGGCCCTTCCCACCCCCTGGTCTCAGCCCAGCTGCAGCAGGTGCCGGTTCTGCCTCCCTCACCTCCACTCCCAGCTCCACCAGACTGCAATCCCCATGCCCCTGGCCTGTGGATTCTCCATCTCCTCCACTCAGAGACTCCCTCCCTCTACTCAGCCTAGTTCCTCTGTCTCCCCTGGCCTGCCAATCCCTGCATCTGCAGCTGGTTGCAGCCACCCAGCCAGCACGTCTGCAGGGTGGGCCCTTAGAGACTGACTTTGAGGTCACCCCCATGGACACCACTCCCCCACTCCAGCCTCGCCTGATGAGGCCTCCTCCTCGCTCCGCGATGCTAACAGCCTCCTGCACAGAGGTTTTAAAGCTACATTCCAACTTTGAAATTTCCCAGTAACCCTTCAGTCACCACCCCGCCAGTACTGGGAGTCCCTGATGGACAGCAGCATGCAGCCCCCACCTCTGACCGCTGCTTCCGGTTTGGAGCTCTGATAGCCCAGCTCCAGCCCCAGCTCCAGCCCCGACCTCCGCTCCAGGCCCCACCTGCCAGGGCAGCCCAACACACTCAGCTTTGAAGGTTCCTCACTGACAAGTTTCATCTCGGACATCCCCACTGGCACCCAGATGGTCTCTGCTGTCCCTCCATCTCCCTGGGGCACCTGCTGCCTCTGGCTCTGCAGCTGCCTCCGACACCCCCAACACCGGGAATGGGGTTTGGCCCCACATTGAGCAGCTCTGCTCCGCATAGGGAAACACAAGCCCAGCCCCTAGAAGCTGGCAGTTTCATTGGCACCCATGGGCTCTGGGAGCAGAGAGGCTACTCCAGATCTGAGTCCCAACTTTGTGTCACTCAGCAGCTCAGCAGGAAGGAATGGGGACTAAGCACCACACACCCTATGGGGGAAGCTTCAGCCTGAACAGGAGGGGCTCCCCTAGCCAGAGGACTTCAGGGACCCAGTGCTGGAAACAAGTGTCTCTTGTTTGGAGGAATTCTTGCCCCTCCTTTGAGTAACATCCCTGGAGAATCACCCAAGCAGAAACCTCTAATTCTAACTCAGGGGCCCAGGACCACCTCTAAGTGCAAGTCCAGGCCAGGTTCTGACCCCAGCAACCCTGCTTCTCTCTGGGCACAAAGAGGAGAAACCTCAACTCTACAGCCTCCCAGTTCCCTGCTGAGGGTTCTCCTGGTCACAGAACTCCAGATTGGGAACAGCTCATCTTGCTCCAGATTGGGATCCATCATTCCCTTTGGGACCAAGAGGGGAAAGTAGGACTCAGAGGAAACCTTCCTGGAGCCAGTGTCCATCATCCTCCCAGGATGGACCTTGTGTAAGTGCTAATTGTTTTCCATTTTATTTCTACAAATTTGTGGGATACGTGGGCAATTTTGCAACACGCACAGATTGTGAAGTGGTATCCATGACCAGTGTAATGAACATTGAATTTATTAACCAATTCCCCATCATCCTTTCCGTCCTACCCCTCGCACTTCCGAGTCTTCTTATCTGTCATCCCACTGTCTCCAGCCATTTGAAATTTCCAAGGAACTCACAGAGGTTGAGAGACAACAGTTGAGTACATAGACTCAATGGCAGGCAGGTGAAAAGTAAAATACGTGGTTGATAAAAGAACAATTTGTATAGTTTGGCAATGTTACCTACTGAGAGACAATGAATTTTTAAAATTCAGTTTGTACAATGTGATGTTTACTAATGTGTCAAACAATCGTTACGGCAGGACCTAGGAGCGTCTGGTGACTCTGAAATAGCAGAAATACAATGACCTAGCGCGTCACAGCAGGCATGGAACTTCAGACCCCGCTGTAGTTCATCAGCATGATGATTGGGTTTTCACAGGCATGTGTGGCAAGTGCCTTCCCAGAAGCTTGTTACAAATGCAGCACGTTACTGACCTAACAATAAAGAATGGAAGGAACTTTTTATTCTCAAATTCTCGCGTTGTGTGTCCACGCTATCAACTGTATGATGGGGCAGGTCCCTTTTCTTCTGTAACTTGTTTTTAGAAACAGAATATAACCATGTGGAGGGAGTGATCCTGTTTTTGAAACAAAAGAGAAGGTCAGAAATCACACCCTTGTACATAAAAAAACCACGTTTAAATGGGAGCCGTGGGAACTCAGAGTGAGGCGGTTGTTCACTTGAAAACTTCATGATGACCTGTCCCCACGGCCATGTGCTAATGAGCGTCTTCCCTTCCATTTCAGCTGTCACCCTGTGAGTGGAAGAGTTTGCGTCAGCAGTTGGTAATTTGAGAGACTTCTACTTAGCGTCCTCCAAGATGGAAAATCTGAAATGCTGTGGACAAACACGTTCCTCTAAGAGGAAAGAGACTCTCCCCCACCCCTATGGGCCTAGGGAGGCATGAGGAGTTTGTAGAAACTGAGTCGTGGTGAGGAAGGATGTGAGCAGGAAGGTGCCTGCTCTGTGCAGGTGCAGCCACTGCCCCTTCTTAGACAGGACTGAGTTCACCCTGATCACATTGCTATGGAAAGTATGGCCAGTGAGACAGTGGGGGTCACTCTCTCCACTCCTTCATCCGCTGAAGCACCTGCCAGATGCCCCCATCCCCAGTTCATTCCCACTCATGCTCATCCGGGCTGTGTCAGTGGAAGGGAAGTTCATTTGTTGCCCAGCCATCCTGTGCTCATGAGTTTGAATGTCCTGAGTCCTGAACCAGCTTGGGAGCCAGGCTGCCCATGGGCACTTGGAGTAGTCAACTGGCTGGAAGGCTCAGCACGAGGCAGCCCACAATGTGAAGATGCTGAGGGAGGAGCTCACACCATTGAACTTGACCTTCACAGAGCCTTGGTTAGGAGGAAACTCTCATGTTATGGGTCAGGGATGAAAACCTGGAGGAAGGAGGCTGTGTTAGGGTTTGAGGCTCTCTGGGATCAACCACATCTCCCAAGATGTTATAGGTGGGAGCCATGTGCACCCGGCCAGAGAAGTGCCAAAAGAGGGAAAGGATCACCCCACGTAAAGAATGAAGTGAGTTTCTATCTTTCACTTCCCTGAAGCCATGCAAGCTCCCTGTCTGCGTTCAACCTCTACCAAGAGTCTGGCTTGTTCTGTGTGACATTTAGTGAATGAATACTTTAGCGTGCTGAGAAGGAACTAGTCTACATAAGGCTTTACCTGAATACAATCATTTTGAGCCTTAAAGCATAGCAAAGACCCTATTAATGTTTGACCCTCTCAGAACTGGGCACACCAAGGCATAGAGAG
>NW_022443018.1:0-4028 GCF_009761245.1 Sapajus apella
ACTTCTGAAGGGTAGTCGAGGCCGTTTTTGAAGATCATGGGGAATAGTTTTGTTTGTTTGCACAGACACAGGTCACAGGATATGTGATTAAGTTCTATCAGATGAGGGATATTCTGTCCCATGGGTCTGGAAAGCAGGCTCATCTACTTCAGACAAGACTTGATCTAGAGCACATTAGAACCTTCCTGTCAGAATATCACATTCTCACACTGAGGATAGTTATGTCCCTGTGCTATGACTGGACACTGATTTGGTCTTGTGTGAACTGTGATTTACTTAGTGTGACCTGCTCTTCTGAATTTCTTTACAGGAAATCAAAAGGATCATGAGGAAGAGGAATGGCAAGCGCAAGTGCCCCCCAGGTAACTGTGGATTTGTGGGCTGGTAGCTCAATAGTGACACCTGGAGACCACGGGTCCAGGAGAAAATCCGATGGGAAGTGATCAATAGAACAGTCTCATCCATTCATCCAACTGCAAATTACCCCTTTAATAATGCTGCCTTCTTTATTGTGATACTGAAATGGGTTTCAATTTCTTAATCCCTCTCAAGCATAGGAACCCACAATCAGTTGAGCAGGGGAACTGACCGAACTCAGGGATTTCCTGATATCTCCTGCTGTCTACCTCTGTGGCATTAGCATGTTTGCAAGCATTTGATAGAAGGAAAGGGAATAAAAATAGCTCACGTCATGCTCACAGTTTTGAGGACAAGTGATGTTGAGGATAAAGGAGCTCTTTCTGTGAAAATTCCATAACCCGTAGTCAATTAGCCTCTGATGCTTGTTTCAACAACATGTATGCAGAAGCGCTGAATGCACTGTGTCCTGGCAGTTTCCCACAGGGATCCATCCATCTCCTTCCTCCCCAGCTCATTGTCCGCCCAGTGCACTGAGCACCTGCCGCTCTGTCTCCTGCTTGAGATAGGGAAGAATGGTTATGAGGGCACTGTATTGGCTTGTCCTGTGGTCCTGTCTATGGAACCGGCGGGGTGCGCTGGTTTTGGTCCTGCCCAGTGTTCATCTTCTGTCTTCTTTGCTCCAGGCTGAGCCAGGAGCTGCCACAGCTGAATGAGCAGGAATTCTCAGAGGACTCCTTGGATGAAATTTACTTGACTCCTTCAATTCAACGTGACCTGTCTGACTGCCACCAGCCTTATAGCGGCACCTTGTCCTCATTTGATGATCAGCTCACATGCTGTGCTCTGGATGTAGCCTGTGAGTACTCCAAACTGAAGGCCACAAAGCTCCAGTGTCTTCCCAGGCAGCCTCCACATGTTTTCTTTCTGCAACCTGTGCTGCTGAGACAGCTTTCAAAACAGACTGAAAACTGAGTCTGTTTTCAATCTGCCTCTGGGATATAGTTTTGATCACATACATTCAGAGGGTGAAACTTCCTCTACTCCTGTCCCAAGTGACTCCTCTGTCACCTGGCTCCTTCTTACAAGAGCAGGCTGCGGCCATGAAAGCTGGAAAGGACTTAGGGCTTTCGGCAATCTCTTGCCCACAGTAGCTGATCTAGATATATTTGCACCACAAACCTTCTTCTTTAAGACCTGGAAACTCTCCTTCCCGAAATGATCTTCCTAACCACCTGCCTTCAACGGTGCCATTACCTCTTCTCTGGCCACCCACACATGCAGGCAGTTTTGCACATGTATTTCAATTCAGGGACACCCTAGCCCTGGAACCCCAGTCCCTGTCAGTGTCCCTGGCACCCACAGGCAAGGTGATATCACCTACATTTCCATGATGTTGGTCTGTATGGCCTATGTCACTGGAAGGCTTTAGTGAGCAGCAGAGACAGCAGGTATGGGGGTCTCGTAGCACTTAAGAAAGCGAAAACAGACTGTTCCAACTGAGGCCCCTTCTCCTTTCAGCTCCCACCCAGGAGACCTGTCCCCAAGGGACTTGCAGTGGAGACTGGAGCTACTACCTGTCAGATGTGCAGGCTTCACAGACACAGCTGGAATCAAGTACCCAGTTGCCCATTTCTTTGGGACTAGAGCCGGATCAAGGGATCGACTGTGGGAATGACTTAGCCAGGCGGGGCCTTTCCTCCACCACCTGCAGCTTCACAGCCAATGCTGATTCTGGGAACCAATGTCCCTTTCAAGGTAGGGAAGGGAAGAGGAATAGGAAGATCTAATCCAGGTCTTGGTGGTCATGGTGCTATGGATGGAGCAGAGAATGGGGCCTCCCCATGCTCACTCAGGGTCAAGTTGAAATCCAGAATGCTCCAACACAGTGAGGTGAGCGAGAGTCTGGGGCTTAGGACAAAATCTGCTCTGAGGTCCTGGGTTTGCCTCTTTCTGGTTGCTCACTTTGGCCAAAGAATGTAAATCTCTGTTTTCTCATCGGAGCTACCTAAAAAGTGCTATCGACCTGTAATCATTGTTCAAAGTATTAATTAGTATAATTTCAAAGAGCCTGATTCAATAACAATTGTTCAATAAAACTATTAATAGATGTTATCTAATCCACTTATCTTTCTGCCAAATTTAAGTTTAGAAAGTGACTTCACAGACTATGCCTTCTCTGAAGTAGAGCAATTGTTACGCTGTCTGCTTTCTAGAGACACCACTTCCCTTGGTTCCTCGCACATACTCCACTGCCGGTTTTGTTCCTCTTCTTCCCCATCCCCCATGAAGCCAAATCTCCACTATCCGTCACCTTCAGTGACAACCTGTGAGGCAGATTCAGTAACAGCATCAAACCTGGGCCCACAAGTCAGTCTCATGGCATGTCCAGCTCCTTCTTCTTTTTTCTGCTCACTTTTTAAAACAGTGGGCGACTTTCACACGGAAAGTATTCACATGAGTCTCTTTTATGAAAATCCATTTAGTTCATCATCTGCACTCATGTCCACAGCCATGTCCTCAGTTTCCATCTCACAGGGATCCACTTCAGCTCAGATTTCCTTAAAACCCTGGGTCGTGTGCATTCTCACTCTCCATCCCACTCAATATCACCTCCTAGAGCCCCTGGGGCTGCCTGCTGCTTCTCTAGCAGGCAACGTCCTCAGCTGCAGAATGAGGGGCAGAGAGCTTTCCACTTCTCCCTGGCCCCAATATCAGGTTACTGGACCACAGGCAGGTGGGACAAATTCATAGCCTCCTGTGTACCGGAGCTGTACCGGAGGTATCTGTGAGGCCGCCTAGCTCAGTTCCTATGTCTCTTGTCACCTCTAATGATGGAATTTGTGCCCCTTCATAATGTCCATGCATTTTCTATTCTCACCCAAGGCCACTGTCAAGGACAGCCTTGATTACATGTTTAACGATGTTGGTTCCCTGCTTTCATTCTTCTCGGCCTGTCTTAGTCTCCTTTGAGTCAGCTTGTCTTAGCTAGGCAGTCACTTTGATACCAGGAGAAAGATGAGATTCTCTAACAATTGATCAACCAGGCTATATGATGAGGTAAATCAGTATTGCACCAATACTTCTGAAGGGTAGTCGAGGCCGTTTTTGAAGATCATGGGGAATAGTTTTGTTTGTTTGCACAGACACAGGTCACAGGATATGTGATTAAGTTCTATCAGATGAGGGATATTCTGTCCCATGGGTCTGGAAAGCAGGCTCATCTACTTCAGACAAGACTTGATCTAGAGCACATTAGAACCTTCCTGTCAGAATATCACATTCTCACACTGAGGATAGTTATGTCCCTGTGCTATGACTGGACACTGATTTGGTCTTGTGTGAACTGTGATTTACTTAGTGTGACCTGCTCTTCTGAATTTCTTTACAGGAAATCAAAAGGATCATGAGGAAGAGGAATGGCAAGCGCAAGTGCCCCCCAGGTAACTGTGGATTTGTGGGCTGGTAGCTCAATAGTGACACCTGGAGACCACGGGTCCAGGAGAAAATCCGATGGGAAGTGATCAATAGAACAGTCTCATCCATTCATCCAACTGCAAATTACCCCTTTAATAATGCTGCCTTCTTTATTGTGATACTGAAATGGGTTTCAATTTCTTAATCCCTCTCAAGCATAGGAACCCACAATCAGTTGAGCAGGGGAACTGACC
>NW_022443019.1:0-1864 GCF_009761245.1 Sapajus apella
TGTACTCTGTGGGGACAGACACTTCACCAGAGGCCCAGAACGTTTTGCATGAAGAATGGCCACAAGAGAAAGGGTGGAAATAACACTGGGCCAAGAAGATTTCCATTGACTTCTTGTGAGATACGACTTTTCTTTCCAAACCAACAAAAATCTTTATATTTCTGCTGGATTATACTTTCTTAATGAATTCTAGAAGGAAGTAATATTTGGCAACCAGGTGGCAACAGAAATTGAAAAGTCCCCCAGAACTAGGAGAGGAAACTCTGAGGAAGTAAATCCAGAAATATCTCAAAATTAAGAAATTAGGGTATATAGAGCAACCCTTCATTAAACTCCATCTTAGAAAAATACTGCATTTTATATTTTATATGGGACTTTGCCAACAAGGATATTTTGCTTAACAAACAAATAAAAATGGGAAGACTGCATCCAACCAGGTAAGGACATAACAAGCACACTCTTCCACTGTAGGTTCTCACCAGAGGACTCTGTGACTATATGTATATATATAAAGGCAGACCTTCAGCCTCTCCAAACAGCTGCCTTAATTAACCAGTCTTGCAGTCAGCCATGATAAGCACTGAGCATGCACTTCTAAAGGCTCTTCCACATCAGACTCCTCCTTGGGAGACCAATGGAGCAGACCAGGAATCCTTTTGTCTTCTTCGCTCCCACTGGGACTTGCTCATTTACCCTTTCTCCTACCTCGTTCTCCTCTTGATGGTAAGTGCTACCTTGTTTGTTGTGGAATATTTAACCTGTAATATTTATATATGGGTTAAATATACTATTATGTATGATATGCAATATAGACTGACTTGTGGAACGGATTGAGGCTGTGTTGCCCGTGGCTCTGACTACGGAGTGAATGGGAAGTGCTAAGGAGAACTGTCTCCTTGGGAACTCCATGTAGCTCATGGCTTTTGTGATTAGAAATTCTCTGAAGAGCTGAGAGAATTAGGATGAGTTCTTCTTCAATAGAAGTCTGACATGTGGAAAGACACACACATGTGTGAACCAGGACACCTCTAACCTTGCACTGCTGATGACATGGGACTTTGGGAAAACATTGCCTAAACTACTGAGGACATAGATGCCACCAAGTGAGGTATGGGTTAAATCAAGCAGAGTAAGACCATGGGTGAGTAGAATGATTTGGAAATTGATTATTGCATTAACTCTGAGTGAATTTGGAACACTTGTCAGTCTCTTCAGTTATGTGTGTGTGATTTTCTAAGTACATAGCCAAATTCTCTTTCCTAAATAGGCACAGTCTCCAGAACATTACTGAATCTTCCTTTGATCATTTTACATTTTATAATATTTCTGAGTCATTATTTTAAACATCATTGCCTCTGCATAGGGATTGTAAATATGGGATGTGAACACTGGATTGAATCTGCACAGGATTCATGCATCCCTGGAAGGTGATTTTTGGAGGGACTTAAACCTTGAGTGTGAACTAGTTTCTACTCTTTGTCTCCTTCTCATGAAATATGAGTATAGCAGCAACAACAGCAAAAATTAAGTTGAGGATTCTGGTCAGTTTGGGTTCATAACTGTATCAAAGTCTTGCCATATTTTACTTTAAATCAAAGGGAATGAAATTAAATCTATATCCCCTAGTCTAATTCCCTTTAGTGAGACTGCATTCTTTCAACAGCTGTTAGAGAAAGATTTTTTTGCTCACACATTTTCAAAGAAGTTTCTGGAGCTTACAATACACAGGCCATCATTTAAACTATAAGAATTCAGAAGCAGAAATTCTACTCACAATTGAACTTCACTGAGTTGGCTGAAATGGTGTTTTAAATTCATATTCTACTCTAGAGCAAACCCAGATTGAAAAGCTGAGGACAAGTCA
>NW_022443019.1:1964-4027 GCF_009761245.1 Sapajus apella
AGTCATATGTATTGTTTGTACTGGGAGGCTGCATCATTAGCAGAGTCCGTGATACACAATGGCAAGTTCTGTTTAAGATGTTTCTGCTCCGGGAGTTTTTCCTAGCGTTCTTCCATTAGACGATATGTAGCAGTGTTCACAAACTCTGAGTGGCATTGACATTAATTTCTAGTAATGTTTAGAAACAATTGTAAAATTTCTAAACATTATTAGAAATTAACAATGGGTCCCCATCCTCCAGTATACAATGTGCATGCTAAATCAATGACCATTATTTGATGCACTATCCCCCAAAGAAAAAATGTATGGGTCTCAGAATTAAGGCATGGAAGCCACAATGGCTCCTGTTACTATCACCCACTATCATTCCACTGTAACCCACTTCTGGAATGCGTGCTTCCCATTTCCACAATTCTGGGCACAACAGGTGTAGAGAACTCTTCCACCAGCAGATAGAAAATACATCTGCCATTTCAACATTCTGGGCACCTTGTGTCCAGGGCCAACAAAAACAACAACAAACAGAGTAGGGATAATTGCCATCCTGGAAAAGGTACATGGCCTAGTCATCAGGAGGAAACCTGCTATTCCACATTGGAGAAGTGAGCAATCAGCTTAACACCAAGGTGGTTGGCACACATTAGTATTCCATCATCTAATTTTAATCATAACCCCATAATTGCCATAGCCACAGCCTAAGAAAAGTAAACATGAACTTGGTCCCCACAGGAAGGAAGTTGTGGGCTACCCACAAAGTTAGCATCCTTCTACCATTGTAAGAACTAAGGTGAAGGGCTCAAGAATGAATCAGAGAGTTTAGCCTGGAGCTCTGCCTCCCCAGTAGCAGCTGGGGCTGCAATTTGTCCTACTAACCTTTTTCCCTTATAACTTTACAAGTTTCTCCAAAGAGAAAGTCCCACCAGAGTCCTAAAGGAGCCACCCTGAGAAATTATATGAGACAAAACGGCCACAGAAATATGGAGGAATTGTCATGAACGCTGCAGTGCCCAGATCTCTCTGCCCTATTCCCTTCAAGACTCAAGGACATATACCCCGAGCTGGGTGTGACCTCGCTGAAAGAGTTACCTTTTCTCCAGTGAATCCCTACCCAAGTAATGGGGATAAACCACCAGTTCCTCTCCCCAAAGAGGAGAAACCCTGCGAGGCTACCCAAGCTTCAGGGCTCCCTTTGGAGTCAGCTGCATCCCTGTTGTGATGCATCACAGCCCCAATTCTTCCTCTGCCCAGCCCTAATTCATTCCTTTCCCCACACCCCAAGTGCTGAGCCCAAGTCCACTCCCTAAGAAACATCCTTCACACTCATTTCCATGAGTCTGTTCTCTGCGGTAGTCAATCTACAACAAATTTTAGTATCCCTGGCATACTAACAGCAAAAAGTTAATATTGCTATTTTACTTGCACCATAATTTTTTATACTTTTGCAGTATTTTTTCTCTTAGTGTCATCTAAGAGCAAAGAAAATTCTTCAATCAAATGTGTTAATACCCTAACAAGAGCTGTACTATACAAAATTATTTTTAAATATATAAGACATCTTTGATTCCTCCAATATAAATACATGTTTATCATGGCCAAAAAATGTTAAGACAAACAGAAAAAAGAAAATTTGATTATGGAATAAAATATTTGGGTATCTGAAGCATCGAAATGGCTAAAATGCTAATTGTACTTAATTGGCATGTAACTTGAGACTGATCCAATATATCAGAAATCAAGTGACTTCTACACTCTGATCAGATTGTAATACCATTTACTAGGCTTTCTTTCTTGTTTTCTTCTCCCTTTCTTTGCTCATCTCTTCATCTCCGGAATATGTTTTTAAGCCTGAAATCCCAGTAGCTGTACTTTCCTATCCACTGTTTTTTGTCTCTGGAACCTGTCTACCATCCTGGATGTGCCTGCCTCTTCATTAGCTATCTGCTGACTCGAGGCAGCTGCTGCCTAGTCCTGAAGTATCTAGCAGTGTCCAGTATCTGCCTTGGACTCCTTGGCCTTGGTAAATTTTGTTTCTTCTTAATGGAGAATGCAATGGAGTCACAGCT
>NW_022443020.1:0-4026 GCF_009761245.1 Sapajus apella
GGAAGCAGAGGTTGCAGTGAGCCGAGATTGCACTCCAGCATGGACAATGAGAAGGAAATTCCATCTCAAAAATAATAATAATAATCAGATAGGCATAGGCCCATCGCATCGGTGGGATTCGAGCCCCTGCGGCTCGGGCGGGGGAGACACTTGGAGAGAAAAGCTGGGTCCCAGGTTTCGAGGCCTCGGGAGACCCAAACCTGTCCTGTGGGTTTTCGGGCCGGATGGGGGAAGAGGCGTCCCGAGGCCCCCCCAGGTCCCGGGAACAAAGGCTGAGTGTTTGCTCTGTGGCTGAAGGGAAAATGGCCCCCCGCAGTCGTGTCGCCGCGGGGTGCGGAGGTGGGCTCCTCCCCAGCGCAGTTTCCTGGTTCTCTGGCTAAGCCCTCTGACCTCTGAAGTAGACCCTCGTTAGGGGGGAGCCAGGGGACAGCACGAGGTCCCCGTGGGGTGCCTGCCAGCCCTGGGCGCCATGCCCTGAGCAGCTCTGCTGTCAGTTACTTAAACATGTGTGCGGCACTTTCTGGCTGCCAGGCGCTCAGCAGCATGCAGATAACCCAAACGGTTCCTTACAACAGCCTGTGAGGGAGGGTCAGCCTCACGGAGTCGCCTGCTGGAGGGAGGTGCTGCTGGGGTGGGGTTGGGTGTGGCTGCTGCGTGCCAGGAGTGGCGGCCCCGCCGAGGGCACCTCCATCTGGAAGCTCCGGCCAGTCGCAGTGCAGTCCACAGGTTCCAGATGGGGCTGTGGGGGCAGAGCGAGGGCGGGAAGGCTCCCGGGGGTCAAATTAAGAGAAGGTGCCTGTTCCGGGGACCCCAGGGCGAGCTTCCCAGGCAGAGAGAAGCCCGGGGCCGGTTGCCATGGGGTGTCGGAGTCTCTAGCTGGAGTTACTGGGGCACGGAGGTCGGAGACGGAGGCCAACGGGTGTGAGGCTCCGCCTGCTGAGAGCCGCGGGGAGGGGCTGGAGTCCGGTGTCAGCGGCCTGCGACCCCGACCTTCCACCGCCGGCAATGGCAGGAACCTCCTCCCTGGTCTCTGCCCTCACTTACAGCGGCGCCAGCCGCCCCTGCGCCCCAGCAGAAGCCAGCCGGGCTCTTACAGTGCAGTGCCTCCCCCCCAACCCCCTCCCCCCGTCCCCGCCCCAGCACTCGCCTCTCCAGGCACCGTTCCGGCTCCGGGCCCCCGGTTCTGTTCTGCATTCCCTCTGCCCTGTGAGGCAGACCTCTGCTGTCTTCACTGCATTATTTCCCCAGACTCGGCCAGCATCAAAAGTGTGCCGTGTCCTAGGATCCTTGCAGCTGGCATGCAGGGAGGAGTGTGAGGCTCCCTGTCCCTCCTCAGACTCTCAGAATTCAAAAGAGCCACACTTTTCTGTCCTTGCCCTGCTGGGCCAAAGGGCGCCCTGCCTTCTTTTCTCTCTGGGGTAGACACCCTGAGCTTTTGCTGTGCACCTGCCGCGTGGAACAGGGAGCCGCCCCCGCCCCTGCCCTCCGTAGCTGACTCCGTCTTCCCTGGCCACCCTCAGCTCAGCAGGGCCCCGGGAGCCCCAGTGCCATGTGACACCTTCCATAAGTGTGGCATTCAGGAGAATGTGCCTTTGATCCCTGAGTCGCCATGTGGCTGGCATGTGCCCTGGCATGAGAGTCAGTGACGGGCAGGGGCGAGCATGAAGACACCTCCGCTGTGCCCCTGCTTTCGCCCTTTCCTGACTTCTCTGGCCAGCTCTAAGGTTGAAATAAGTCCTGCCTGTCTTAACAGATGTTTATTAAACGTCTGCCCTGGCCAGGCTCTGAGCAGCCTCCAGGGTCTCTGTCCTGAACACGATAGGCCCCTCCTGGTGCTGGCGGGTGGAGGGGGGGAGATTAAGTCCAGTGTCCCACAGGTGACTGTATAATTCCACATGGGACAAGAGGGAAAAAGAGCGTATCTTCCCTTTTATTTTTATTTATTTATTTATTTTCTTTTTATAAACTGAAACAGAGTCTCGCTCCGTCGCCAGGCTGGAGTGCATTGGTGCGATCCCTGCTCATTGCAACTTCCATTTTCCGGTTTCAAGCAACTCTCCTGCCTCAGGCTCCCGAATAGCTGGATTACAGGCAGGCGCCGCCATGCCCGGCTAAACAGACCTTTCCTTTTGTGAGAGGGACGCCAGCGTGGACAGCCGGGATGGGAGACGAAACTGAGCGGAAGTGAGAGTCACTTTGCTGCCCGGCACGTTGTCTCACACGTGTAATCTCGGCACTTTGGGAGACTGAGGCTGGGGAGTCGCCCCAGCCCGGGAGTTTATGAACGGCGTGGTCAGCATGAGACCCCTGTCTCTACTTTTAAAAATAAAAATAAGATATTTTGGGCAGAGAGAAGTGCCTGTGCAAAGGCCCTGAGGTGAGCGTTTGCCAGGTTTGTTCAAGGAGCAGAGGGGACGGTGTGAGGGGGAGAGGGCCTGGGGAGTTCGTGCTCATCTGAGGGCGATGGGAAAGGGGTGACACTTGGGCCTCCCACGTGCTGTGAGAAAAGCTCTTCCTTGCTGTCGGTGGGAGGCCTCGAGGCAAGGAAGGTGTGAGGCCTTCACGGCCCAGCTGGTTGGAGAACGTTGCAGCTCCATGGCCCTTCTCCCCCTCCAGCCTCCCTGCCCTTCGCTGTCCTATGGCTGGCGAACGCCCCGCATAAGTGAGGATTTTACTGTGGGGATGACTCCATCCGGTACCCCTACCGTCCAGACACCATCACCCATGGGCTCATGGCCGGGGTCACCAACACAGCCACCGTCATCCTTGTAAGGCAGGAGGGGTTCAGAGGGACAGGGAGGGGGGCGGGATGGGGTACAGCCTTACCCTGGGTTCCTGATGGGGGGTGGCCTGGAGGCCTGTGGGAGGCTGGGGGACACAGCCTTGCCCCGAGTGGTACTTGTGGCTAATAGGAACCCCCTTTTGTTTTTTGAGATGGAGTTTCGCTCTTGTTGCCCAGGCTGGAGTGCAATGGCAGGGTCTCAGCTCACTGTAACCTCCGCCTCCTGGGTCCAAGTGATTCTCTTGCCTCAGTCTCCCCAGTAGCTGGGACTCCAGCCGTGCGTCATCACACCTGGCTAGTTCTGTATTTTTAATAGAGACGGGTTTCACCATGTTGTTCTGGCTGGTCTTGAATGCCCGACCTCAGGTGATCTGCCCGCCTCAGCCTCCCAAAGTGCTGGGATGGCAGGCGTGAGCCACCGAGCCCGCCTAGGGCCCTTTGAGAGTCCCCAGCTCTGCAGCAGCCTTGAGGAGGTCTGTGGGGAGGACCGAGGCCCAGTGAGGGCCCACGGGCTGACCGGGACCCCCGCTGTTCGCTGTGGCTGCCCCACGCACAGGCCTCAGTGGGAGAAGCCTACCTGGTGCACACAGACCAGCTCTATTCCCGCTCCGACTTCAACAACTACGTGGCTGCCGTGTACAAGGTGCTGGGGACCTTCCTGTTCAGGGAGGCCGTGAGCCAGTCTCTGATGGACCTGGCCAAGTACACTATCGGCCGCCTGCGCCCCAACTTCCTGGCCGTCTGTGACACCGAGTGGAGCCGGGTCAACTGCTCAGTCTACGTGCAGCTGGAAAGGGTGTCCAGGGGAAACGCTGCTGACATCGCCGAGGCCAGGTGGGTGTGGACGAGCAGCCTTCACTCTGGGGGGCAGTGGGAGCTGAAGAAGCCCCAGAAGCCAGATGGTGAGGAACCAGCAGGCAGGTGGTCAGGCAGGAGCGAGGCCTCAGGGCTCCAGGTGCCCCGCAGACAGCAGGAGGCTGTGGGGAGCATGCTCTGTCTGCCCCTAGTCTCATCCCTGCCCTCTTCTGAGCTGTCTTCTTCTTCTTCTTTTTTTTTTTTTTAAAGATGGGGTTTCACCATGATGGCCAGGCTGGTCTTGAACTCCTGACCGCAGGTGATCCACTCACCTCGGCCTCCCAAAGTGCTAGGATTACAGGCGTGAGCCACCGCGCCCGGCCATGCGCTGTCTTCTTACAGTCTCTACTGATAGGTCCTTAAACGTTTCAACTCATCATTGTCCTTTT
>NW_022443021.1:0-4024 GCF_009761245.1 Sapajus apella
TTTAGCTGACATGATAAGAAAGTCCCTTCTGCTTTAACTTTTATAAGAAAATTCACTTCAAAAACACCAATTCAGTGTCTAGCCTGTGTTTCTGCTTTCCTGGCTCTATTCTGTCTATAAAGGCAAACTTCTCTGGTCAGCTCTTTAGAACACTCCATTTATTTTATGGAATGAGGTGTTGCCAGATACTGGACTCACAAGTAAAAGCCAATCAAGGGTCAGGCGTGGTGGCCCATGCCTGTAATCCTAGCACTTTGGGAGGCTGAGGTGGGTGGATTGCTTGAGCTCAGGAGTTTGAAACCACCCTGGGCAACATGGTGAAACCTGTTCTCTACTAAAATACCAAAAAATTAGTCAGGCATGGTGGCATGCACCTGTAATCCAAGCTACTTGGGAGGCTGAGTGGGGAGAATCACTTGAGCCCCGGAGGCAGAGGTTGCAGTGAGCCAAGATTGTGCCCCTGCACTCCAGCTTGGGCAACAGAGTAAGACTCCATCTCAAAAAAAAAAAAAAAAAGGCAATTAAGATCTTTAAACTAAATATGTTGTAATTTTGTCTTTGACAATGGGAATGAAAGCACTTATTCTGTAAGATTCCTAAAATTAATTATGAAGTGATGCTACTTGAAGTAGTATGTGGCTCTAATAAGAATAGACAGATATGGGCCAGGTGCGGTGGCTCATGCCTGTCATCCCAGCACTTTGCGAGGCTGAGATGGGCAGACTACCCAAGGTCGGGAGTTTGAGGCCAGGCTAACCAACATGGAAAAACCCTGCCTCTACTAAAAATACAAAGTTAGCCAGGCATGGTGGCACATGCCTGTCATCCCAGCTACTTGGGAGGCTGAGGCAGGAGAATTGCTTGAACCCAGGAGGCAGAGATTGTGGTGAGCAGAGATCTTGCCATTACACTCTAGCCTCGGCAACAAGAGCAAAACACTGTGTCAGAAAAAAAAAAATACAAAAATTAGGTGGGTGTGGTGGTGTGCTCCTGTAATCCCAGCTACTTGGGAGGTTGAGGTGGGAGAATCGCTGGAGCCCAGGGAGGTTGAGGCTGCACTGAGCCATGACAGCCCCACTGTACTCCAGCCTGAGTGACAGAGTGAAATCCTGTCTTTAAAAATAAAAAAGACAAACACAAAGATCAAAATAGAAAACCCAGAAAGTTCCAAAGGTAGTTGGATAAGGTAAAAAAGAAAAATTAGAAAACCAGAAAGTATAAATATATGTAGAAGCCTATTATAAAATAAACATGGTCTTTGAGATCTGTGGAGAGGAATTATTCAATAAATGGTATTAGAACAAGTGGTGAACTATTTGGGGAAGAAACAAATTAATTTCCTACTTGAGTCCCCATTAGTGAAATAAATTCTACAAGGATTCAAGGGTTAAATTTTTACAATGAGATCATAAAATAAATACAGCATATGTATGTAAATACTTATTCTAAGCATAAAAGAAAAAGATTTCAGAATATAAATGTAAGAACATAATTGAAATTAGAATGATATCATATGTGCAGAACAGTATCATTATATACCAATGGGAGAAGAAAAACACCTTTTTTTTTCTTTTGAGATAGAGCTGTCACCCAGGCTGGAGTGCAGTGGTGCGATCTCAGCTCACTGCATCCTCCACATCCCAGGTTCAAGCGATTCTCCTGCCTCAGCCTCCCGAGTAGCTGAAACTAAAGCTATGTGCCACCATACTCTGCTAATTTTTTGTATTTTTAAAAGAGATGGGGTTTCACCATGTTAGCCAGGATGGTCTTGATCTCTTGACCTCGTGTTCCTCCCACCTTGGCTTCCTAAAATGCTGGGATTACAGGTATGAGCCACCATGCCTGTCCTAAAAAGCCATCTTTTTTTTTTTTTTTTGAGACAGAATTTCACTCTTGTTTCCCAGGCTGGAGTGCAATGGCGTGATCTCAACTCACCGCAACCTCCGCCTCCCGGGTTCAAAGGATTCTCCTGCCTCAGCCTCCCGACTAGCTGGGATTATAGGCATGCACCACCATGACCAGCTATTTTGTATTTTTAGTAGAGATGGGGTTTCTCCATGCTGGTCAGGCTGGTCTCGAACTCCCCACCTCAGGTGATCCACCCGACTCAGCCTGCCAAAATGCTGGGATCACAGGTGTAAGCCACCACACCCAGCTGAAAAACATCTTAAACAAAAAGCTGGCAAGAGAAATAAAGTGGCATTCCTCACACACCAAACACACACACACTCAGAAGTGATTAATAAACACATGAAAAAGTTCAAGTTACTGATAACAAAAGAAATATAAATATGTAGATGAAACAGAAACATAATGAGATGTCAGGAATAATCACTTAATTTATAACACCCAGAGGGAAAATAGAGGCATCTATGGGAGGTGATATGCACAAGGATGACTTACTTTGAACAACTGTTATGAGAGCAATTTGCTACTATATATCCACATACTTAAAACCATTTACAGGCCGGGCGTGGTGGCTCACGCCTGTAATCCCAGCACTTTGGGAGGCCGAGGCGGGTGGATCACAAGGTCAAGAGATCGAGACCATCCTGGTCAAAATGGTGAAACCCTGTCTCTACTAAAAATACAAAAAATTAGCTGGGCGTGGTGGCACGTGCCTGTAATCCCAGCTACTCAGGAGGCTGAAGCAGGAGAATTGCCTGAACCCAGGAGGCGGAGGTTGCGGCGAGCCGAGATCGCGCCATTGCACTCCAGCCCGGGTAACAAGAGCGAAACTCTGACTCAAAAAAAAAAAAACCATTTACAGCATTTGATTTCACCTTTTCATCTCCAAGATGTGATCCTAAAAATGGCACAGAGATGGACTCCTCCACAAGGATACTCACTGCAGTGGAAAAAGTGGAAAGAAACCACATGCACAAGAACAGAGCTGGTGGAGAACAGTGACTCAGAAAAACACCTGGTGAGCCAGCAAGGTAGAAGGTGAAGTCACCTGAGCAAATGATCACGTGTCATTACATGAAGTGAAGCAGGCTATGAAATGCGTGATCCCCATGAAGCGGAGAGAGACGCTCAGAACACACTGAAGGTTTTTACCAAATAACAAGTCATCTTTGAATGGTAGGATTATGACCATTTTCTTCTTTGGATTTTCCTCTTATTTTCTAAATTTTCTACAATAAAATGTATGGAGTTTATAGCCAGAAAGAAAGAAAGAAAGAAATTCTTCAAAAACAACTCAAAACCTCAATACATTCAGCTCAAGCCAGGACTCGGAGTGGCTCTTATGCTGTTTCATTCTTCTTTTGCATAACCTTCAGTTCAAAATCATTGTGAAAACCTAAACCTTTTTCCCCAAAAAAGCCACCTTGTTGACAGTATTTTTACTCCCTTCTTGCAGAAAGAGGGCTCCAGGGCCACTGAGGATCACTAGAATCTTGGAGTTCTCGTTCACTGAGTCACAAAGCAGGAGAGTCAACAGGGACAAGCAGGGCTACAGCCCAGGACAAGTGACATGTGCAAAGTCCCCAAATCTCCTGCAGCTAGAGAGCAAAGTCACGAGATTTAACAACTGCGGATGGAGTCCAAACATGGTGACAGCAGAGAGAAAATTAATTCATTAAGAGATTTCCCACCTGACAGTATCTCAGAAATAGGCTGACACTGATTGTCTTTTTCTCTCTCTGAAGCTCAGTTTTCCTCCCCTGTAAAAAGAGGGATTCTCCCACTTGGGTAAGCATTAGAGTTACCCAGGTAGCTAATAGAAAACACACAATCTCAGGCTCACTGAAGAAAGAAACAGCCAGTGCCTCTGTATCTTTACCTACATGAGAGCCCAGGAACAATGCTCAACCCAGTGCTGCTTTAATGTGCATATAAATTCCTGGGAGATTTTTTTTTCTTTTGAGGCGAAGTCTTGTTCTATCACCCACACTAGAGTGCAGCGGCGCAATCTCGGCTCACTGCAACATCTGCCTCCCGGGTTCAAGCGATTCTCCTGCCTCAGCCTCCCGAATAGCTGGGATTACAGGTGTGCACCACAAGGCCTGCCTAATTTTTG
>NW_022443022.1:0-4024 GCF_009761245.1 Sapajus apella
TTTAGCTGACATGATAAGAAAGTCCCTTCTGCTTTAACTTTTATAAGAAAATTCACTTCAAAAACACCAATTCAGTGTCTAGCCTGTGTTTCTGCTTTCCTGGCTCTATTCTGTCTATAAAGGCAAACTTCTCTGGTCAGCTCTTTAGAACACTCCATTTATTTTATGGAATGAGGTGTTGCCAGATACTGGACTCACAAGTAAAAGCCAATCAAGGGTCAGGCGTGGTGGCCCATGCCTGTAATCCTAGCACTTTGGGAGGCTGAGGTGGGTGGATTGCTTGAGCTCAGGAGTTTGAAACCACCCTGGGCAACATGGTGAAACCTGTTCTCTACTAAAATACCAAAAAATTAGTCAGGCATGGTGGCATGCACCTGTAATCCAAGCTACTTGGGAGGCTGAGTGGGGAGAATCACTTGAGCCCCGGAGGCAGAGGTTGCAGTGAGCCAAGATTGTGCCCCTGCACTCCAGCTTGGGCAACAGAGTAAGACTCCATCTCAAAAAAAAAAAAAAAAAGGCAATTAAGATCTTTAAACTAAATATGTTGTAATTTTGTCTTTGACAATGGGAATGAAAGCACTTATTCTGTAAGATTCCTAAAATTAATTATGAAGTGATGCTACTTGAAGTAGTATGTGGCTCTAATAAGAATAGACAGATATGGGCCAGGTGCGGTGGCTCATGCCTGTCATCCCAGCACTTTGCGAGGCTGAGATGGGCAGACTACCCAAGGTCGGGAGTTTGAGGCCAGGCTAACCAACATGGAAAAACCCTGCCTCTACTAAAAATACAAAGTTAGCCAGGCATGGTGGCACATGCCTGTCATCCCAGCTACTTGGGAGGCTGAGGCAGGAGAATTGCTTGAACCCAGGAGGCAGAGATTGTGGTGAGCAGAGATCTTGCCATTACACTCTAGCCTCGGCAACAAGAGCAAAACACTGTGTCAGAAAAAAAAAAATACAAAAATTAGGTGGGTGTGGTGGTGTGCTCCTGTAATCCCAGCTACTTGGGAGGTTGAGGTGGGAGAATCGCTGGAGCCCAGGGAGGTTGAGGCTGCACTGAGCCATGACAGCCCCACTGTACTCCAGCCTGAGTGACAGAGTGAAATCCTGTCTTTAAAAATAAAAAAGACAAACACAAAGATCAAAATAGAAAACCCAGAAAGTTCCAAAGGTAGTTGGATAAGGTAAAAAAGAAAAATTAGAAAACCAGAAAGTATAAATATATGTAGAAGCCTATTATAAAATAAACATGGTCTTTGAGATCTGTGGAGAGGAATTATTCAATAAATGGTATTAGAACAAGTGGTGAACTATTTGGGGAAGAAACAAATTAATTTCCTACTTGAGTCCCCATTAGTGAAATAAATTCTACAAGGATTCAAGGGTTAAATTTTTACAATGAGATCATAAAATAAATACAGCATATGTATGTAAATACTTATTCTAAGCATAAAAGAAAAAGATTTCAGAATATAAATGTAAGAACATAATTGAAATTAGAATGATATCATATGTGCAGAACAGTATCATTATATACCAATGGGAGAAGAAAAACACCTTTTTTTTTCTTTTGAGATAGAGCTGTCACCCAGGCTGGAGTGCAGTGGTGCGATCTCAGCTCACTGCATCCTCCACATCCCAGGTTCAAGCGATTCTCCTGCCTCAGCCTCCCGAGTAGCTGAAACTAAAGCTATGTGCCACCATACTCTGCTAATTTTTTGTATTTTTAAAAGAGATGGGGTTTCACCATGTTAGCCAGGATGGTCTTGATCTCTTGACCTCGTGTTCCTCCCACCTTGGCTTCCTAAAATGCTGGGATTACAGGTATGAGCCACCATGCCTGTCCTAAAAAGCCATCTTTTTTTTTTTTTTTTGAGACAGAATTTCACTCTTGTTTCCCAGGCTGGAGTGCAATGGCGTGATCTCAACTCACCGCAACCTCCGCCTCCCGGGTTCAAAGGATTCTCCTGCCTCAGCCTCCCGACTAGCTGGGATTATAGGCATGCACCACCATGACCAGCTATTTTGTATTTTTAGTAGAGATGGGGTTTCTCCATGCTGGTCAGGCTGGTCTCGAACTCCCCACCTCAGGTGATCCACCCGACTCAGCCTGCCAAAATGCTGGGATCACAGGTGTAAGCCACCACACCCAGCTGAAAAACATCTTAAACAAAAAGCTGGCAAGAGAAATAAAGTGGCATTCCTCACACACCAAACACACACACACTCAGAAGTGATTAATAAACACATGAAAAAGTTCAAGTTACTGATAACAAAAGAAATATAAATATGTAGATGAAACAGAAACATAATGAGATGTCAGGAATAATCACTTAATTTATAATACCCAGAGGGAAAATAGAGGCATCTATGGGAGGTGATATGCACAAGGATGACTTACTTTGAACAACTGTTATGAGAGCAATTTGCTACTATATATCCACATACTTAAAACCATTTACAGGCCGGGCGTGGTGGCTCACGCCTGTAATCCCAGCACTTTGGGAGGCCGAGGCGGGTGGATCACAAGGTCAAGAGATCGAGACCATCCTGGTCAAAATGGTGAAACCCTGTCTCTACTAAAAATACAAAAAATTAGCTGGGCGTGGTGGCACGTGCCTGTAATCCCAGCTACTCAGGAGGCTGAAGCAGGAGAATTGCCTGAACCCAGGAGGCGGAGGTTGCGGCGAGCCGAGATCGCGCCATTGCACTCCAGCCCGGGTAACAAGAGCGAAACTCTGACTCAAAAAAAAAAAAACCATTTACAGCATTTGATTTCACCTTTTCATCTCCAAGATGTGATCCTAAAAATGGCACAGAGATGGACTCCTCCACAAGGATACTCACTGCAGTGGAAAAAGTGGAAAGAAACCACATGCACAAGAACAGAGCTGGTGGAGAACAGTGACTCAGAAAAACACCTGGTGAGCCAGCAAGGTAGAAGGTGAAGTCACCTGAGCAAATGATCACGTGTCATTACATGAAGTGAAGCAGGCTATGAAATGCGTGATCCCCATGAAGCGGAGAGAGACGCTCAGAACACACTGAAGGTTTTTACCAAATAACAAGTCATCTTTGAATGGTAGGATTATGACCATTTTCTTCTTTGGATTTTCCTCTTATTTTCTAAATTTTCTACAATAAAATGTATGGAGTTTATAGCCAGAAAGAAAGAAAGAAAGAAATTCTTCAAAAACAACTCAAAACCTCAATACATTCAGCTCAAGCCAGGACTCGGAGTGGCTCTTATGCTGTTTCATTCTTCTTTTGCATAACCTTCAGTTCAAAATCATTGTGAAAACCTAAACCTTTTTCCCCAAAAAAGCCACCTTGTTGACAGTATTTTTACTCCCTTCTTGCAGAAAGAGGGCTCCAGGGCCACTGAGGATCACTAGAATCTTGGAGTTCTCGTTCACTGAGTCACAAAGCAGGAGAGTCAACAGGGACAAGCAGGGCTACAGCCCAGGACAAGTGACATGTGCAAAGTCCCCAAATCTCCTGCAGCTAGAGAGCAAAGTCACGAGATTTAACAACTGCGGATGGAGTCCAAACATGGTGACAGCAGAGAGAAAATTAATTCATTAAGAGATTTCCCACCTGACAGTATCTCAGAAATAGGCTGACACTGATTGTCTTTTTCTCTCTCTGAAGCTCAGTTTTCCTCCCCTGTAAAAAGAGGGATTCTCCCACTTGGGTAAGCATTAGAGTTACCCAGGTAGCTAATAGAAAACACACAATCTCAGGCTCACTGAAGAAAGAAACAGCCAGTGCCTCTGTATCTTTACCTACATGAGAGCCCAGGAACAATGCTCAACCCAGTGCTGCTTTAATGTGCATATAAATTCCTGGGAGATTTTTTTTTCTTTTGAGGCGAAGTCTTGTTCTATCACCCACACTAGAGTGCAGCGGCGCAATCTCGGCTCACTGCAACATCTGCCTCCCGGGTTCAAGCGATTCTCCTGCCTCAGCCTCCCGAATAGCTGGGATTACAGGTGTGCACCACAAGGCCTGCCTAATTTTTG
>NW_022443023.1:0-4023 GCF_009761245.1 Sapajus apella
CTGGCACTGCTTTATTTCTCATGTCCTAGTTTATCTTTTAACTTTTTGCTTACTCTGCTTCTGTGAAAAGCTTGCTTCAGCTAGATTCCCTCTCCCTTTGAAAACTAGCTTATATAAGACCACCTATCTTTTTCTTAGGGGCCAGGAGAATTTTGTGCATTAGCCACCTCTCAGTCACCAGCTAAAATAAAGGACTCCTAATTCAATCTCAGAGGGTGGTGCATTCCTTGACTGGCTGGGATATAACAAAAGTGCTGGGATTACAGGCATGAGCCATTGCACCTGGCGCAACCCCCGTTCTCAATAGCTTACAACAGCCAAGGTTGATTTCTGCCCCACATGACACATCCACAACAGCCTAACGGATTTGTCTTCATTGGAAACATCAAGAGTTCTGTGACAAAAAGAAGAGACACCTGGCCACTTGCTGACTCTGAAAGTTTCTGGTAAAAAGTGACACAGGTGGCCAGGCACAGTGGCTCACACCTGTAATCCCAGCACTTTGAGAGGCTGAGGCCTGTGGATCACCTGAGATCAGGAGTTTGAGAACAGCCTGGCCAACATGGTGAAACCCCATCTCTACTAAAAATACCAAAATTAGCCAGGTGTGGTGGTGTGCACCTATAATCCCAGCTACTCTGGAGGCTGAGGCAGGAGAATTGCTTGAACCTGAGAGGCAGAGGTTGTGTGAGCTGAGATCATGCCACTGCACTCCAGCCTGGGCAACACAGTGAGACTGTCTCAAAAAAAAAAAAAAAAAAAAGAAAGAAAAAAGTGACACAGATTCCTCTCAGCCACATGTCACCAATCTAAGCAAGACACCAGCAAATATTGTAAACACCAGTACAAGCCAGATAGCTGAAAGCTTTTGTTTCCTTTTGCTTTTCTTCTTTTTCCTGCCGAGAGTCACTCTCCATCTTTCTTTTCTCTTTCAATAACCAGTTCATGGTTTCACTTTCTTTACTATAAGAAAATGCTGGCTGGGCACGGTGACTTATGCCTGTAATCCCAGCACTTTTGGAAGCCGAGGCAGGGGGGGATCACTTCAGGTCAGGAGTTCAAGAGCAGCCTGACCAACACGGTGAAATGCGAGTCTAGCAAATAAATAAATAAATAAATAAAAATACAAAATTAGCTGGGTGAGGGCGTGGGTGCCTGCAATCCCAGCTACTCAGGAGGCTAAGGCAAGAAAATTGCTTGAACCCGGGAGGAGCAGGTTGCAGTCAGCCGAGATCTCGCCATTGCACTTCGGACTGGGCAACGGGAGCAAATCTTGGCCTCAAAAAGAAAAAAGAAAAGGAAAATAACAAGGAAAGGAAAAGAAGAAAATGCTTTCTTCCATCTGACACAAGCCGGTAGAAGAAAATGTCATTTATTTTCCTGGGAGGAGATTCATGCCCAGGTTGTCCACCAGTGGAGTCCTGCACCAGTTTTCCCTGACATAGTGTTCTAGGAATCTTCTCTTGCACACTGGCTTTTTCATGTCTCTTGGGCTTTGCCTTCTTGGGTCTCTGCCAAACAAGCCTTCTCTCCACATCTCACTATCATCCTCCTGCTTTATTTATTTACTTGTTTTATTGTTTGAGAAAGTGTCTGGTGTAGTCACACAGGCTGGAGTACAGTGTGCAGTAAATTTGAGCCTCAAATTCCTGGGCTCAAGCAAGCCTCCCATCTCAGCCTCCCCAGTAGGTAGGCATCGCCACACCCGGCTACGTTTTCAATTTGCGTGTGTGTGGCGGTCGGGGAGGGGGGCGCGGGGTAGAGACAGGGTCTCTCTATGTTGCCCAGGCTGGTCTCTAACTCCTGGGCTTCAGCAATCCTCCCATCTAAGCCTCCCAAAGTGCTGAGATTACAGGTATGGGCCACCACACATGCCCAGCCTCTACATCTACTTTATTTTTTGTTTATTTTGTTTTGAGACGGAGTCTCTCTCTGTTGCCCAGGTTGGAGTGTAGTGGTGCGATATAGCTAACCGCAACCTCTGTCTCCCGGGTTCAAGCAATTCTCCCCCTCAGCCTCCCGAGAAGCTGGGATTACAGGCACCCACCACCGTGTCTGGATGATCTTTTGTATTTTTAGTAGACGTGGGGTTTCACCATCTTGGCCAGGCAGGTCTTTAACTCCTGACCTCGTGATCCACCCGCCTCTGCCTCCCAAAGTTCTGGGATTACAAGGGTGAGGCCACGATGCCCAGCCTACTTTACTTTACTTTACTTTACTTTATTTAATTTATTTATTTATGAGACAGAGTTACTCCCCTCCCCGATCCCCCAGGCTGCAGTGCAGTGGTGCGATCTTGGGTTCACTGCAGTCTCCACCTCCCCATTTCAAGCAGTTTTCCTGCCTCAGCCTCCCGAGTAGCTGGGATTACAAACATGCAACACCACCCCCAGCTAATTTTTCTATTTTTAGTAGAGACAGCGTTTTGCCATGTTGGCCAAGCTGATCTGAAACTCCTGACCTCAAGGGATGCACTCGCCTCGGCCTCCAAAAGTGCTGGGATCACAGGCCTGAGCCACCACCACATTCCGCCCCAACCACTTGAGAAGGTTCAGCTGAGACATCTAGTCTGGAGCATTTTCTTTGACCCCACTGCCACCTCTGGGGAAGAGGCTGGCCAGTTTCTGTCTTCTGCCTCACTTAGTCTCAGCATTGGATCAGATTCCAGCTACGGCCCTGGCAAACAGTCCAGGCAGGCTTTGACCTGATTCATGCTTCCCTCGTGTCCTGCGCTCCTCCAAGAGAAACCAGCAATGAATGGGAGACAGGAAACTGGGTCTAAGTGATTCTCCCATTCATTGCTCTGGCAGACAATTATGATACAATTTTTTTTTTTTTCTTTTTTAATATAAAAGCTGGAGTCTCCATGTTGCCTAGGCTGGTCTCGAACTTCTGGCCTCAAGTGATCCTCATGACTCAGCTTCTCAAAGTTCTGAGATTACAGGTGTGAGCCACCCCACCTGGCCTATAATACATTTCTAGATGAGTCCCTGGGAATTCTGAAATCGCCACTGCAAAATTATAAGTGAGACCGTGAAAGAGATTTGACCTAACTGACTCCATCATCATGTTTCTAACCTCCAAGCTGTCCTTGTTTATTCCTGGGCGTAGGCCAAACTAACTTTGGGAAGAACCTAGTTAATAGTTTACAATTTGAAACAAAGATGTTAACGGCCCTTTCCTGAAACAAACCACCTTCTTGCCTGGGGACTAGACTGCCTTTTTAGAACTAACAAATCAGCCAAAAGATTAGGTACTGTGGTTTCTAATGGGCTCATGCCGCTGGAGGCTACAAGATTCCAACCCTCCCCAAATTGCTCCTGGGGATAACATCAAGGTAAAAGGTAAAAGGTAAAATCAGTGCTTGAGATATTTTGCAGGCCCTGAACTCGATGGAACAGCTGGCATGACCCGGAGGGATAAGCTGGCACACCCGATTTTGTGGGCCCCACCCAGGAACTGACTCAACTCGAGGACAGCTTCTATTCCCTATGACTTCATCTCCGACCCAACAATCATCATTCCCGACTCGCTGGCCCCCTCCACTCACTAAGTCATCCTTAAAAACGCTAATCCCTGAATCTTCTGCTCTAGGAGACTGACTTGCAATAATCAAACTCCAGGGTGGCACGATGGCTCACACCTATAATTCCAGCACTTAGGGGGGCCGAGGAGGGTGGATCACCTGGTATCAGGAGTTCAAGACTACCCTGACCAACATGGAGAAGCCCTGTCTCTACTAAAAACCCCAAATTAGCCGGCGGTGGGAGAATCACTTGAGCCCGGGAGGCAGAGGTTGCAGTAAGCGGAGATCGTGCCATTTCACTCCAGCCTGGGCAACAAGAGTGAAACTCCATCTCAGAAAAAAAAAATACAAAAATTAGCTGGGCATGGTGGTGCCCACCTTTAACCCCAGCTACTCAGAAGGCTGAGGCAGGAGAGTCTCTTGAACCTCGGAGGCAGAGGTTGCATTGAACAGAGATCATGCCACTGCACTCCAGCCTGGGTGACAAAGTACAACTT
>NW_022443024.1:0-868 GCF_009761245.1 Sapajus apella
TGGTACCATCATAGCTCACTTCAGCCTAGAACTCCTAGGCTCAAGCAATCCTGTTGCTTCAGCCTCCTGAGTGGCTGGGGATACAGGCCTGAACCACCACACCCTGATAATTAAAATTTTTCTTTTTTTGGTAGAGATTGTATTTCACTATGTTGCCTGGGCTGGTCTTGAATTTCTGGACTCAAGTGATCCTCCTGCCTCAGCCTCTAAAAGTGCTTGGATTACAGATGTAAGCCACCATGCCTAGCCCCTAATAAAGTTGTTCTATTCTTAGAATCTTCTCTCTTGATGGTAATTCCACCTTCCGATTCTTTTTTTTTTTTTTTTTTTTTTCATTGAGACAAGGTCTTGCTCTGTTTCCTAGGTGGGATTGCAGTGGTGAAATCTTAGCGCAGTTACCAAAAGACAAAAAAGGATGTGTGATTGCTTTTACCCATGGGGAGACCCTTTATATAACCTGCAAATGAAAAAGGTGCTTGAATTAATTAGACATAGGAAGAGTGCGCCCTGGGTCATAAGTGACGTTTTTTGGTTTCATAGAGCAATTTAGCGGTGGCTCACACCTGTAATCCCAACACTTTTGGAGACCGAGGCAGGTAGATCTGCTGAGGTCAGAAGTGCAAGACCAGCCTGGCCAATATGGTGAAACCCCGCCTCTACTGAAAATACAAAAATTAGCTGGGTGTGGTGGCAGGCTGTAATCCCAGCTACTCGGGAGGCTAAGGTTGAATCACTTGAACCAGGGAGGTGGAGGTTGCAGTGAGTTGAGATTGTGCCACTGCACTCCAGCCTGGGTGACAAAGCAAGATTCCATCTCAAAAACAAAAACAAAAACAAAATGGATAAAAAATTATTAAAAGTGCAGAAT
>NW_022443024.1:968-4023 GCF_009761245.1 Sapajus apella
TTTTTTTTTTTTTTTTTTTTTTTTTTTTTGAGACGGAGTTTCACTCATGTTACCCAGGCTGGAGTGCAATGGCGCGATCTCGGCTCACCGCAACCTCCGCCTCCTGGGTTCAGGCAATTCTCCTGCCTCAGCCTCCTGAGTAGCTGGGATTACAGGCACGCGCCACCATGCCCAGCTAATTTTTTGTAGTTTTAGTAGAGACGGGGTTTCACCATGTTGACCAGGATGGTCTCGATCTCTTGACCTCGTGATCCACCCGCCTCGGCCTCCCAAAGTGCTGGGATTACAGGCTTGAGCCACCGCGCCCGGCCAATTGTGTGTTTTTTAAATTTCAATGGGATCCAGGAAATGGCGGTGAACGCGATTTCTGTTTTGCTAATCTCCCTTTGACAATAGCATGTCCCGCCGAAAGCGACTTTTTTCTCTTGTGGACCAAATCGGCATGTACTAGCTACTATGATTTTTTAGTCGTAGGTAAACACGTTTAACCGTGGTTATTTTTTGTTGTTCGTTGTTTTTTTGTTTGTTTGTTTGTCTTAGGAAATTATGACAGAAGCAACCTGCAGGGGTTTAGATCTGACAGAGATATTCTAATGATAGGCATTGCAGCGTTTAGCAATATTGTAATTTCTTCTTTGTAGGGTTGGTTCGCTGTAATTTTTGCTTATTTTAGAATTAGTTTTGTGTCTTCTGCTCTTACAACGATGTTACCGATGTGTTTGTTTTCACTTTTACTTGCATTTTAGGCTTTCATTATTTTAAAAATTTGATTTTTATTTAAATGTTGTGTGGTTTTTTTTCCACTAATTTTTAGAGTCTCAGCTTCGTGCTCCTTGACTTTCGTTCTTTCACGGGCGGGAGAGCCCAGCTCCGTCTCAGCCTTGCTGCTGTGAGGTCCTGGGTTCTGTCTGGCGGCTCCCCTTCCTATGTGGAGCTGGCGGTTTTGTATCAGCACGTTTGCCAGTAGTTCCCATCCGGCATTTTCTCATTTGCTGCACCCAACCTGACTTTTCCCTTTCGCGGGGTCCTTACTTTTTTTGTGCTGTTACTTTCTCTCTCCTAGTACCGCTAATATCTCCTAGAAACTTCCTGAACCCTGTTTTGTGGTGCAGAACGGTGATTGCACCGAGCGTCTGTAAGCACCAGTAATTTGGTGGTACAGTTAGCTGGCGCTTTTTCTGTCACAACACATTAAAACGGGTTAAAACACATTCAACCGATTAAACACATAAAACGGATTAAATTTAAGATTTAATTATGTGATATCAAGTATTTTAAACCTTGATGTTTGACGAACTTTCCAAAATCCAATTCTGAATTCGGTTTTTTTCCCTCACTAATTTTCTTGACATTACATTCTCTGAAATCCAAAGAGATATATTTAGTTTACTTGGTATAATAAAATTACTCAAGAAGCATTATCAAATATGAAATGTTGTTTAACCTTCTTTGGATTGTATTTATATAAATGTGCTATTAGTATGTGTTCCAAAAGTATGAGATTTCAGTGATTCTTAATATATATTATCAGAACTAATTATAATTGTTACATTAAATTGTTGTATTCCATAGATAAATAACCAAACTTCCTTGTCAATTGTGTCTTTAACCATGGCTGCTCTAAGCCTTTTGTCATCCACAATTATTGTTTTACTTTGATCCTTTTATAGGATGGTTTATAATCAGTTACAGATCTCTGAGAACTTTCTTTCTTTCTTTCTTTCAACCAGGTCTTGCTCTGTCACCCCGTCTGCAGTGTGGTGACATGCTCACTGTTCATGTCACCCTCAATCTCCTAGGCTCAAACAATCCTCCCACTTCAGCCTCCCAAGTATCTGAGACTACAGGTGCACACCACACACCCAGCTAATTTTTAATTTTTTTGTAGGGGTGGAGTCTCCCAGTGTTACCCAGGCTGGGCTCAAACTCCTGGGCTCAAGCAAGCCTCCCACTTCAGCCTCCCAAGTATCTGAGAATACAGGTGCACACCACACACCCAGCTAATTTTTAATTTTTTTTGTGGAGGTGGAGTCTCCCAATATCACCCAGGCTGTGCTCAAACTCCTGGGCTCAAGCAAACCTCCCACTTCAGCCTCCCAAAGTTCTGGGATTACTGGCATGAGCCACCACACCTAGCATTTTAATACATTTATTGTTTGTTCATTAACAAATACTAAGTATCTATATTGTGCTAAATAGTGATCAAGGTCCCACAGATAAGTGATCAACAAGCAGACATGGACTTGGCTGTAAAGTGTTTGACACCTTCATGAATTGAAAAAAAAAAACCAGTAAATATGACAACAAATAAGTAAATAAGACAGTGTTTATGTGATAAATGCTATGGAGAAACTTAATGCAAGTTAGTTGAAAAGGCAACTAGAAGAATGCTATATTAGGTGGCATAGTAAGAATAGAATTATCACAGATACTTCCACTTTGGTATGAATAATGCAATAAACAAAGCAAATTAAAAAATCTATAATCTTACAGGGATGGAATAACAAAAAATAAAAATAAAAAATAAAAATCTGGGAGAGGCACAGTGGCTCATACCTGTAATCTTAGCACTTTGGGATGCCGAGGTGGGTGGATCACTTGAGGCCAGGAGTTTGAGACCAGTCTGGCCGAGATGGTGAAACCTCGTCTCTACCAAAAATACAAAAAAATTAGCCAGACATGGCGGCATGTGTCTGTAATCCTAGCTACTCAGAAGGCTGAGGTGGGAGAATCATTTGAACCTAGGAGGCGGAGGTTGCAGTCAGCTGAGATCACACCACTGCACTCAACAGAGTGAGACCCTATCTCAAAAAAAAAAAAAAAAAAAAAAAATCTGAAGGTGGAGTTACCATCCTGAGAGAACATAAAGTACAAAGATTCGAAGACTAGCTAGAACAACTTTATTATGGGCTAGGCATGGTGGCTCACACCAGTTATCCAAGCACTTTGGGAGGCTAAGGCAGGAGGATCACTTGAGGTCAGAAGTTCAAGGCCAGCCCAGGCAACATAGTGAAACCCCCATCTCTACACACACACAAAAAGTTTTCAGTTAGTG
>NW_022443025.1:0-4023 GCF_009761245.1 Sapajus apella
TCAGACACTTTAGAAATTGTGTGCATTGGAGCTGGGTGTTGCTGCAGTTATGAATGTTTGAGGCCAAGTGACATACTTGCAAGCACAGCTAGTTTAAAACGGCACTAATAATAGTTATGACTGATAAAAGTGCTATTCTGTCCCAGGCACTGTGTTAAGCACTATAAATGCGTTGTCACAGTAGTCTCTCCAATAATCTCATGGAAGATGTCTCATGGAAGATGTCTCTTTACCAAGAATTAGAGTGATGGCAATGCTACAAACAAATATACTTGTTTACATGAATTGAATCAGTTGGTGGGAATGAGAGATTCAGCTACTAATCAGAGCACAGAATTTGAGAGAGAATACAAGACAAAAGAGAACAGAAGAGTCTTGTTATTGGTCAACATCAAAGCACTATCACTGGGTCTTTTTAAGTTATATAAACCACTCAACAGAACACATGCGAGCTTTACTAGTGGACAGCATGCTGAGAGTCCAAACCACTCCTTGATGTGGCTATGGTTCCTTAACAGTGGGTCTCTCCTGTGTCCAATTATGGCCAAACCCATTTGGGGAAGACAGTGATGATGTGATGGAATTCTCACAGGGCGTGGCATCACAAAGCCTGAGTTTGCATCCAGGTAATAAATGTGTCCAGGGAACTTAGGGAAAGCAACTAACTTTTCTGATGCTGTATCCTCTTCTGTAAAATGAGGCAAATGCTACTTACTATATAGAATTCATAACCTTCAGTGATTATTATTGGTGCTAGTATGTTAACATAATCTCCCTAGCAAGAGCAGCAGAACTGGTAAGGGGCAGAACCAAGGTACAAAATCAGGACTAACTCGCCCCCTCTTCTAGCTATCTACCAGCCCAGTGACTTCCTGTGTGACATTTCAACACTGACATCTCAAAGTCTCCAGAAAGCAATTCCAGCAGAGATGTAATGGATTCACTGCATCCCCCATCACATTATCTCATACTGAGGACTTTCTGGGTCACTCAGAAAACTTCTGTCAGCCCTCTCTCACCACTCCTGTTCAACATAGTATTGAAGTTCTGGCCAGGGCAATCAGGCAAGAAAAAAAAAAATAAAGGGCATTCAATTAGGAAAAGAGGAAGTCAAATTTTCTCTACTTGCAGATGACATAATTGTACATTTAGAAGACCCCATCGTCTCAGCCCAAAATCTCCTTAAGCTGATAAGCAACTTCAGCAAAGTCTCAGGATACAAAATCAATGTGTAAAAATCACAAGCATTCCTATACACCTGTGGTAGCCATCAAAGAGCTAAATCACATGAACTCTGATTCACAATTGCTACACAGAGAATAAAATACCTAGAAATACAAGTAACAAGGGATATGAAGGACCTCTACCAACCACTGCTCAAGCAAAGACAGATTCAATCAAAAATGAAAAGTAAAGTCTAATTCAGCCTGAGGATGAAAATGAGCAAACAAAATAATACTTGTGAAAATTACTTTACCCTGTGGTGCAAATATTAGGTGTTGTCCTCAGAGGAAAATAACCTTTTATCCTTCCCCGAGAAATTCTGAGCCTTGAGCAGTGTTTAGTTTTTAGTTCTTATGCAAAAAAATTGCAAGTAATACATGAATCATCAGAGCATTTGCTTTCTGCAGGGTCATTTTTTCTCTTTCTCCTCTTTCCACTGGCAATGAGGCCTTTTGAAAACTAACAGTTCTCTAATCAGTTGGTTCTCCCCTTCATGCCTAACCAGAGGTTTTTTAGAAAGCAGGAAAACATGTGTTCTTTCAGTACCTTGAGAAAGGAATGCTGACATAAGGATAACTCAGAATCACAGGCCACTCACTTAACACTGTTATGTCTTGCTTTTTTAATCATAGGCTCACCTCGAAAATTTCAGGAGCAAACCAAGCACATACTTCTGCACACATGCACACAAGATATGCACACACAGTGTGATGAGAAATTCCTGCCCTACCCCTTGCTTCCTATTAAAGCAAGGTCTGTCACTAACAGCTGGAGGACAAACAAAAAGAAATGGCTGAAGGGGATATTTACCTATGGTCATGGAACCAAGGCCTCATTGACAAAGCAAAAGTAAAGCTAAGAATGGACTGAAGTAAGAGAAGTACTTTTTAAACACTGGAACTCCACCACCCTTCCACTGCTAACCTGGTCTTGCCTCTGGGAGTATTGATCTCCATGCTCTCAGGCAGTATGCAAAAGAAACTGGATAAAGAAAATGTGGCACATATACACCATGGAATACTATGCAGTCATAACAAAGGAACTTCTTTGAAGAATATATCCAACTTTTTATCTTGCTATTCTGCCATTAATTTTGATTTGAAGCTCTTTTTAAACTACCATCCATTTCTTTGCCAAGGAATTGCAAACTTTTTCACTAGTCTCATCATACTAGCTGCAAACAAGCCCACTTAATGTCACACTGGGTGGCCAGCATGTCTGTGAAGAGCAGAAACAGGGGCAGCCAAACAGCTAAGGCCAGCTAGTAAGTACCCGATGCCCACTCTATAGAGGACTCCACACTAAAAGACAAGGTAAGCAAATGCCAAGCTGTGTTACCAGTTATTCCTCCCAAACAAAAAAAGTAACCCCGCCAGGAAATGTGTGTGCGTACACACCTAAGTACATGCACACAGCTACAGGCAAAGGGGAAAGGCTGGGAAGGAACCAAATCCATCTCTGAACACCACTTACTTCTGGGGAAAAGGCAGGTGAAGACGACTACCAGCATTCCTCACCTTTTCAACTGGTGAGCTTGTGTCAATTTTGGCTTTTTATTTTTAAAGGCAATTTGCACTCCTTGGGTGATCACACGAGCCCTGCAAAACTGAACCATCAACAACCACCTTCCCATGAGGCCAAACAATGGCTTCCCTCAAAGCTCAGCCCACCCGCCCACCTCCTAGTCCTGGTCCCATGCAGGGGGCTACTGGCCTCCAGGGGTACAGGAGTCCAGGCCAAACCTACACCACAGATTCCTAGTGAAACCAGCATGTATCCAAGGACCTTTCCCCATCCGAGTCATTTGCCCATTGTACAAATATGCCTGTACTTGCTCCCCTAGGACAGAGACTCCCTTTTATTACAGTTGCAATCAGGAATAGGGACATCTGATGCTGTCCTATACAGGTTGGATGTTAATCTGATGTGGTGCTGTTGGAGAAGCTTGCCTGAGTCAGGGGCGTTCTCAGCACATAATGTATGCTGTCCCTTTAAGTTGCAGGAGTCCCAGAAGGTAAGTGCTGCTGCAACCCCCATTTACTGGTAAGCAGAGGTCAGGTGATCTGCAGCCCGCCAAGCAGCTGCTAACTGGCCCACAGGCCGGATCTGCATCTCATTTGCAGAGTCCCTGCCTAGCTGCTGGGGCTGCCCTGGAGACTCATCCTGCCTCCTCCTCCTCCTCCTCTTCCCTCCACAACGATGCCAGCTTCTATCCACAGCTGCACTCCAGGTGGGGAACACCTGCGGATGCACCAAGATGCAACTACTCAGACTCCAGCGTGCAGAAGGGCCCCTGCTCCACGTCATTACCATATCCAAGCCCAAGCTCATCTAGGGCTTCAGTAAATCCAAGCCTCCCTGAATTCCCTGCTGAGACCAAGCTGAGTCTTATGACACCCACTACACTGGTTAGCTGCCAGTTCCAGATGCTGCTCCCCTTGGCCCCTGTCTGTACAGTTCTGAAGTCCTATAAGAATGTTGAGATCCTAAACTGACTCACCCAAGGAAGTAAACAACTAGGGGCCAGGGGCTGCCAGGGGTAGAGAACATACCCAGACAGGTACTGCTGCCTTCAGGCTTAACATCCTTCCCCTACTATTCACCATGCTTGCCAGGCTGGAAGAGGGACTCCAGAAACTTTGGAAACCCAAGCCTGTAGCTAGCGTATGGATACGATGCCTGAAAGAGTACCACTCCTATCCATAAAACCCTCAGATGGAACCAGGTAATTGGGAAATACGTGGGTACAAAGCCCAACCCCTACTTAGACTCAGGTGAGAATTGCAGTAGTGACTTGCC
>NW_022443026.1:0-4021 GCF_009761245.1 Sapajus apella
ACGTTTCTTCTGTGGTATCGACGCGATCTTACCGCTAATTCTTATGAGCCTGTATATGGCTGGAAATATCTTTCCAGATTCTCCAAAGGAAGAGTTTCTAAGCTGCTACATTCACACATCTGTTTCACTCTGTAAGTTGAATAAACACCTTGACACTCATTGTTATACATAGCTGCGTTTTTGTTTTAGAACCAGATATTTCTCATTACACCCTATGCTCCCATTCACTCAGGAATATCCAAAGGCAGCTTTAAAGAGAAACGTGTTTTTAATTCGCTGAATCTAAATATAGATGCAACTTCCTAAGGTGAACGAACACACAGCAGAGCAGTTTTTAAGACACGTTGATCCTGTGGTTTAGACGCGATCTTACCACTAATTCTTATGAGCCTGTATATGGCTGGAAATATCTCTTTCCAGATTCTCGAAAGAAAGGGTTTCTGAACTGCTACATTCACACATCGGTTTAGCTCTGTAAGTTGAATATACACCTTGACAATCATTCTGCTACATAGCTCCGTTTTTGTTTTAGAGCCAGATATTTCTCATTACACCCTATGCTCCCATTCACTCAGGAATATGCAAACGCAGCGTTTAGAAGAAACGTGTTTCTAACTCGCTGAATCTAAACATAGATGCAAGTTCCTAAGGTCAACGAACACAAAGCAGAGCAGTTTGAAGGAGATGTGGGGACGATCCAAGATGACCGTGTAGGAACAGCTCAGGATTCCAGCTCCCAGTGAAAGCGCAGAGGGTGAGTGACACTGCGTTTTTATTGCCCACAGACTAGGAAATTCCCGTGCAGAAGAGCTCCACAGGTCCCCAGCGCGGCTGCTTTGCCCGGCACGGCTGCTTTGTCGGCGCCCTGGAGAAGCGGATCTCCGTACGAAATACACTGGTCCGGGTGCCCATTTGGCTGGCGATTGGAGCCACAGGAAGTCGCCCATTCGCTGGTTCAAAAAGGGGACTGAGCAGAGAACAAGGACCGTAGATTCCAGGGCCAAAAAAATAAAAAAAGCGCCACAAACTTCAGTGCCGCTGTTTAAGCCGGCGCAGAGAGTGGCCGCAGGGGAAAACAAACAGACCCAGGCGCCTCTTCAACAGGCGACTGGAACACCAGGTTAAAAAAGGCTCTGAGGCAGGGAGCCAGGCGACCAGGCTCGGCTGGCCCCAACCCCACAAAAGAACAGCAACCAGAAACTCTGGATTGAGAGTTTCACAGCAAGAGCAGCTGTACCCAGGACGGTCCAGCTCTGTGGGGGAGGGGCGTCCACCATTACCGAGGCAGCCCGCCGTTGCCAAGGCAACCCGTCATTGCTGAGGCAGCCCGCCATTGCCAAGGCAACCCGCCACAGCAAAGAGACTCCGCCTCAACAGAGGCGGGCCATCATCGCCAAAGCAGTTCTAACTACGCCCATATAAAGAGGACTGCAGGGAAGTTCACTCAGCAGCGGGGCGCAGCCCACAGCAGCTCAGCAAAGCTGCTATAGGCCGACAGTGACTAGGCTGCATCCTTGCCGGGCAGGGCAGGTCTGAAGGAAAACAAAAAAAAAAAAAAAAGAAGGCGGCAGCATAACAGAAACTCATAAATAAAGACCTAAATCCCTGGGACAGAGCACCTGGGAACAAAAAGCAGTTTATGAGTTCTGCTGCAGCAGACCTAAATGTACCTGCCCAGCAGCTCTGAATGAACAACAGAGCTCACAGCTCACCATCTTGAGCTCCTATAAAGAAGAGACCGTCTCCTCAAGCAGCTCCCTGACCCCTATATATCCAAAAAGACACCTCATAAAAGAGAGATCAGATTGACACTAGGCGGGTATACGTCTGGGACAAAGATAGCAGAAGAAGAAAACTGGTAACAACCCTTGTTGTTCAGCAGCTGCTGCGGGTGAACCCTGGCAAGCAGGGCCTGGAGTGAGCTTCAGCAGACCTACAGCAGAGGGGCCAGACTGTCAGAAGGAAAACCAAGAAACAGAAATAACCTCATCATCAACAAACAGAACGTCAATCTGCAAGATTTGAGACCCAATCTGAAAGCCAGCAACTACAAAGTCGACAGGTGGATAAATCCTTAAAGATGGGAAGAAACCAGCGCAAAAAGTATGAAAACACCCGAAACCAGAACACCTCTCCTGCTAAAAGGGATCACAACTCCTCACCAGCAAGGGAACAAGGTTGGATGGAGAACGAGTGTGATGAAATGACAGAATCAGACTTCAGAAGGTGGGTAGTAAGAAACTTCTGTGAACTTAAAGAACATGTTCTAACCAAATGCAAAGAAACTAAGAAACTTGAAAAAAGATTAGACGAAATGCTAACAAGAATGGACAAAATACAAAGGAATATAAGTGAATTGATGGAGCTGAAAAACGCAACACGAGAACTTCGTGAAGCATGCACGAGTATCAACAGCCGAATTGACCAAGCAGAAGAAAGGATATCACAGTTCGAAGATCAACTCAATGAAATAAAACGGGAAGGCAAGACTGGAGAAAAAAGGGTAAAAAGGAATGAACAAAGTCTCCAAGAAATGTGGGAGTATGTGAAAAGACCTAATCTACGTCTGATAGGCGTACCTGAATGTGACGAAGAGAATGAATCCAAGCTGGAAAATACTCTTCAGGATATTATCCAGGAAAACTTCCCCAACCTAGCAAGGCAGGGAAACATTCAAGTCCAGGAAATACAGAGAACACCACAAAGATATTCGTCAAGAAGAGCAACTCCAAGGCACATAATCGTCAGATTCACCAGGGTCGAAATGAAGGAGAAAATACTAAGGACAGCCAGAGAGAAAGGTCGGGTTACCCATAAAGGGAAGCCCATCAGACTCACAGCAGATCTCCCAGCAGAAACCCTACAAGCCAGAAGAGAGTGGGGGCCAATATTCAACATTCTTAAAGAAAAGAACTTTCAACCCAGAATCTCCTATCCAGCCAAACAAAGCTTCATAAGTGAAGGAAAAATAAAATCCTTTGGGAACATGCAAGTACTCAGAGATTTCGTCACCAAGAGGCTAGCTCTACACAAGCTCCTGAAAGAGGCTTTACACATATAAAGGAACAACAAGTACCAGCTCAACTAAAGGGCAAAACACCCAGCTAGCACCAAAATGGCAGCATCAAATTCACACATAACAATATTAACCCTAAATGTAAATGGACTCAATGCCCCAATCAAAAGACACAGACTGGCAAATTGGATAAAAAGACAAAACCCATCGGTGTGCTGTATCCAGGAAACCCATCTCACATGCAAGGATACACAGAGGCTCAAAATAAAGGGATGGAGGAAGATTTACCAAGCAAATGGAGAGCAAAAAAAACCATGAGTTGCAATTCTCATCTCTGATAAATTAGACTTTAAAGCAACAAAGATCATAAGAGACAAAGAGGGACATTACATAATGGTAAAAGGATCAATGCAACAAGAAGAGCTAACGATCCTAAATATATACGCACCCAATACAGGAGCACCCAGATACATAAGGTAAGTTCTTAATGACTTACAAAGGGACTTAGACTCCCACACAATAATAGTGGGAGACTTTAACACCCCATTGTCAACATTAGACAGATCAACCAGACAGAAAATTAACAAGGATATCCAGGACTTGAACTCAGACCTGGACCAAGCAAACCGAATAGACTTTTACAGAACTCTCCACCCCAAATCCACAGAATATACATTCTTTTCAGCACCATATCACACCTACTCTAAAATTGACCACATAATTGGGAGTAAATCACTCCTCGGCAAATGCAAAAGTACGGAAATCGTAAACAACAGTCTCTCAGACCACACTGCAATCAAGTTAGAACTCAGAATTCAAAAACTCACTGAGAACCGCACAGCTTCATGGAAACTGGACAACTTGCTCTTGAATGTTGACTGCATGAACAATGAAATTAAGACAGAAATAAAGATGTTCTTCGAAACCAACGAGAATGAAGACACAACATAAGAGAATGTCTGGGACACATTTAAAGCAGTCTCTAGAGGAAAATATATAGCAATA
>NW_022443027.1:0-4020 GCF_009761245.1 Sapajus apella
GGGTTCAAGCAATTCTCCTGCCACAGCCTCCGAAGTAGCTGGGATTACAGGTGTATGCCACCACACCCAGATAATTTTCATATACTTAGTGGAGACTGGGTTTTTCCCACATTGGTCAAGGTGGTCTTTAACTGCTGACTTCAAGTGATCCTTCCACCTCCACTTCTCAAAGTGCGGGGAATACAGGTGTGAGTCATCATATCTGGCCATTCCTCTTTGAGATGAAGTCTTGAGCTGTCTCCTAGACTGGAGTTACCACTGAGGCCAGCTCACCTTTGCTGAAGGCGGTTTGTGACTCTTACTTTGTAGCAGGAACTCCTAAGTTAATCAAGCATTTTAAGAGTTTCTGGTGGAAAGTCAACATATCTCAGTTTAGATCCAATGATGAAATTTGAACCAGGCAAATTCTCATTAGAGACAAGGGATGAAAGACTGTGCCAATGGAATCTGATGTCTTTTCACGTTGACATGAATCCAGTAAAGCTCTTGTGAAGCCACTTAACTGTAAAATTGGGCCTGGGGGAAGCAGTGCACCCTCTGAAATTTAAAGGGCTGAGGATTTGGATTTGATTTCCAGACTACAGCCAGGCAGCCAGCCACTCACTTTCAAGTGACAAGCCTTAGGCGGGTAACGTTCTATCCCCGTTTCTCTACTTCTGCACAGGGATTTCTGTGGGCCTTAACGCCCACTGGGACATGATCCCTTTTCCAGCTCACTGCCTGGTTTGCTGAGTATACTTGTCAATCCGGACTTTAATACACCTATTGTTTTGGATTAACTCTCTTACCCCTGCTAGAAATTAACAGAGAAAATTGACAGTTGATTGACAAGAATGAGAATCAGTTCTAAAGAATTCAAATACAACTGAATCCTTTATTACTAAAAGGATGCTCAACTCAAGTAGACACAGATTACTCATTCTGACTTCATTAGCAATGGCACTGAGAGAAAACTGTTTGAAAATACACAGCTAAAACTGTCTGTGCTTTAAGTCCTAGAGAAGTTTTTCAGAATACACAGCCGAAATGGTCCCGAAGCATCTAAAGCAGGGACCGTTTTATCTGTAGTATTTTGAAAAAGTTGTGTGCTCCACAAATAAAAAGCTGCTTTTGTTGTTACTTTTGGTCACCAGGAGCAAAGGGAGTCCTTTTCAGACAGCATGGGAGACACAGGAGTCCTTTGCAATCTTCTTGTCTGCCTCTGAGGGTGCAATGAGGACGTGAAGCACTGTTAGACTGTGCTGTTTTTTTTTAATGAGAGGATCATTGACAATGCTATAACTTGATAGACATGCCTAATTTCGTTCTACGTAATAACGTGTGGGCTTGAGGAGGAGGCAGCGTTGGATGAGGAGAGGGAATGGACGTGTGAATCAGGGAAAGGTGTCTCTACCTTTGGAGCATGGATGGGTCCAAAACGCACCTCATGCTACGAAGTATTTAGTTGGACACCGACATTTTTGTGTGAAGCCTGTGTGTGTAACAGTGTGTGTGTGTGTGTGTGTGTGTGTGTGTGTGTGTGTGTGTGTGTGTCTGTGTTTCTGCCTCCAGACGTGAGCAGCAAACCTTTCTTCCTGTGGTAGCATATTACACAGAAGCTTGGATAACGCCAAGACCGCCTAAAAATGCCATACATGTATGTTTTCAGACATTTATCTTGATGATTGGTGAGAAGGTGGTGATTGAAACCAGCTCATTTCCCATGTATCAATGAGGCCTGCTCAGCTATGCTGAAGAGGGTTCTTGACTCGTACTTTGTAGCAGGAGCTCCTAAGTGAATCAAGCCTTTTCAAGAGTTTCAGGTGGAAAGGCAAGATACCTCAGTTTAGACCCAATGTTAAAATTTGAACCCGGCAAATTCTCATTAACGACAGGGGACCAAAGACTATGCCGATGGAATCTAATGTCTTTTGATGTTGATGTCAATCCAGTAAATCTCTTGTGAAACCATTGAACTGTACCATTGGGCCGGGGGAAGGCAGTGCAACCTCTGAAATTAGGTGTTTGAAGATTTATATTTGATTTCTAGCCCCCTGCCAGTGTGTCAGCCACTCACTTTCCAGTGACAAGCCTTCAGTGGGGGACTACCTGTCTGTTTCTCCATTTCAGCACAGGAATATATGTGGGCATAAGGCCCAATGGGAAACGATTCTATTCCAACTCAGTGCCTGGTTTGTGGAGTCTACATGTCAATCTGCACTTTCATATAACTATGGATTAGAATGAACTCTGTTACCTTTTCTAGAAGTTAACAGAGAAAATTGGCAGATGATTAACAAGATTGAGAATATTCTACAGAACTCAATTATAACTGAATCCCTTCTTACTAAAAGAATGCTCAATTCAAGGGGACACAGATCACTAATTCTGACTTTATTAGCTATGGAACTGAGATAAATTTTTGAAAATGCACAGTAAACCTGTCCGAGCTTGAAGTGCTAGACCAGTTTTTCAGAATACACAGCTAAAACGGTCCCTGCTTTAAGTGCTTTAAAGCAGGGACAGTTTTAGCTGTGTATTTTCAAAAAGCTGTGTGCTCTCCCAATCAAAAGCTATTTTTCTTGTGACTTTTGGTCCCCAGGAGAAATGGGAGTCGTTTTCAGGCAGCATGGGAGACACAAGAGTCTTTGGAGTCCTCTTGTCTGCCTCTGAGGGTGCAATGAGGGCGTGAAGCCCTTTGGGAGGTGTCCAGACACACAGGTAGGCTTGCTACGGAGCAGAGCTCCACCCTTGGGGTGTGCTCCTTGTCATCATGAGCCATGTCTTATCGAATGAATCATATTTCATATGCAAGCATGGTCTTCGTCTGACTGGGCTGTTGTTTTGAATCCACGCAGCCTCGACCATGCTTTCACTGGATAGCCATGAGTAATTTCGTTCTACTTAATAACGTGTGGGCTTGAGGAGGATCCAGCATTGGATTAGAAGGAGGGAGAATGGACGTGTGAATTAGGGAAAGGTGGCTCTTCCTTTGCAGCATGGATGGGTTCGAAGCCCACCTCATACTACTAAGTATTTGGATGGACACGACCCGTTGTCTGGGATGCCTGAGTGTGTGTGTGTGTGTCTGCATTTGCTTGTGCGTGTGCTTGTGCTTCTGTGTGTTTGTGGGTGTGGGAGGGAGTGTGTGTGGGTGTGAGTGGGTGGGTGTGTGTGTGTCAGTGTTTGTGTCTCCAGACCTGAGCAACAGACGCTTTTTCCTCTGGTAGCATGTTACTCAGAACCTTGGATAAGCCCCAGCCCTCCTGAAAACGCAATACATGTAGGTTTGAAGACATTGATGTTGATGATTGGCGAGAGCATGGTGTTGGACACCAGCTCATTTCCCATGTGCCACTGACGCCTGCTGAGCTTTGCTCAAGAGGGCTCTTGACTCTTACTTTGTAGCAGGAGCTCCTAAGTGAATCAAGCCTTTTCAAGAGTGTCAGGTAGAAAGGCAAGATATCTCGGGTTAGACCCAATGTTCAAATTGGAACCGGGCACATTCTCATTAGAGACAAGGGACCAAAGACGGTGCCGATGGAATCTAACGTCTTTTGATGTTGATCTCAATCCGTGAAAGCTCTTGGGAAGCCATTGAACTATCACATTGGGCCTGGGTGAGGCAGTGCACCCTGTGCAATTAGAGGTCCGAAGATTTGGATTTGATTTCCAGCCCTGTGCCAGTCAGTCAGCCACTCACTTTCAAGTGACAAGCCTCAGGCGGGTGACTTTCTGTCTCTGTTTCTCGATTTCTGCACAGGGATTGCTGTGGGCCTGAATGTCCACTGGGAAACGATCTCTTTTCCAGCTCGGTGCCTGCCTTGTGGAGTCAACTTGTCAATGTGGACTTTCATACACCTGTGCTTTTGGATGAACTCTGTTACCTCTCCTAGAAATTAGCAGAGGAAATTGACAGTGGATTGACAAGAAGGAGTATCCGTTCTAAAGAATTCCAACAGAACGGAATCCTTTATGACCAAAAGAATGCTCAACTCAAGGGGACACAGATCCCTCATTTTGACTTCATTAGCTATGGCA
>NW_022443028.1:0-4019 GCF_009761245.1 Sapajus apella
TCTTCTGATAGCTTTGGGCTTAGTTGTAAACTAATCTGAGTCTTCTCTCTTTTTTGGCTTACTTCATCTAGCTAAACGTCTGTCAATTTTGCTGTCTTTTCAAAGAACCAATTTTTGATTTCATTAATTTTTACTTCTCTATTTTATCTCTGCTCTAATCTTTAGTGTTTTCTCCCTTTTCATAGCTTTGGGTTTAGTTGTAAAGCCAGGTTGTTGATTTGAGATCTTTCTTGTTGTTTAATGTAAATGTTGATAGCTATAAGTGTCCCCCTTAGGACTGCCTTTGCTCTGTCCTGTGACTTCTTGTATGTGACATTTTCATTTTAATTAGTCTCTAGGTATTTTCCAATTTCCTTTGTGATTTCTTCTTTGATCTGTTGGTTGCTTAAGAGTATGTTGTTTAATTTTCACAAATGTGTAAATTTTTCAGTTTTACTTCTGTTATTGATTTCTAACTTCATTCCATTGTGGTCAGAGAAGATGTTTTTCATGATACATAACTCTTAGAATCTATTGAGTGTTTATCTGTAGCCTAACATATGGTCCATCCTGGAAATGGTCTCGTGTGTTTAGAATGTGTATGCTGCTGTTGCTGGGTAGAGGGTCCTGTGTATGTCTGGTAGAGCTAGTTGGATGATTGTGTTAAGTCCTCTCTTTCTTTAGTCATCTTCTCTCTGGCTGTTTCATTCATTGAGAGTATGATATTAAAGTCACTTGTATTTCAATATACATACAGCTATATGTCTATATAGTTATATAGTTACAAGTTCTTCTAATGGAGTCCAAGTATGTTCAATATCCTTTTTATCCTTGTGGACAAGTAAAGAAGTTTAGTAAAATGTTCTCTAGAATCTTGGTGGTATCTTTTTGTCAAACACAACTATAGCTATCATTATTATTATTATCATTGTTATTATTTAATGATCAATAGCTCAATTTACATATATATTTACCAATTTTGCACTGACCTTTTTTTTTCACATCCTAATTTTCACCTTAGGTTCATTTTTTATTTTGCTGAAGTACATCCTTAGAACTTCTTTCAGTGAATATCTCTTGGATATAAACTCTTCCAGTCTTTATATGTATGATAATGGTTTTATTTCCTTTTTAATCTTGAGTAATTATTTAGCTGCAAATGGAATTTTACCCTCCATTTTTTTATACTCAGTACTTTGAAGTGTTTGCTCCATGTCTTTCTGGCCTCTTTTCTCATTGACATGATGTCTGCATAATTTGTTGTATTAGTCATTTGTCTCATTGCTATACAGAACTACCAGAGACTGGGTAATTTATAAAGAAAAGGGGTTTAATTGGCTCACAGTTCTTCATGCTGTACTGGAAGGATGGCTGGGGAGGCTTCAGGAAACTTACAATCATGGTGGAAGGCAAAAAGGAAAGAGCTATGTCTTACATGGTCAGAGAAGGTGAAACAGAGAGAGGGAAGAGGTGCTACACACTTTTAAACAACCAGATCTCGTGAGAGCTCACTCGCATGAGAAGACCAAGGGGGATGTCCACCCCCATGATCCAATGGCCTCCCACCAGGCCTCTTCTCCAACAATGGGGATTATGATTTGACATGAAGCCAGGCACGGTGGCTCACACCTGTAATCCCAGCACTTTGGGAACTTGAAGGGGGCAGATTACCTGAGGTTGGGAGTTTGAGACCAGCCTGGCCAACATGGAGAAACCCCATCTCCACTAAAAATACAAAAATTAGCTGGGCGTGGTGACGCATGCCTGTAATCCCAGCTACTTGAGAGGTTGAGGCACTTGAACCTAGGAGGCGGAGGTTGCAGTGAGCTGAGATCACGCCATTGCACTCTAGCCTAGGCAACAAGAGCAAAACTCAATCTCAAATAATAATAATAATAATAATTTTATGTGCAATTTCAGTGGGGATGCAGATCCAAACCATGTCACTTGTCATTCTATGATAGGTAACAGGTCTTTTCTCCTTGGTCACCTTTAAGTTTTTGTCTGTGTCTTTTATATCCTGCAGTGTTCTACCATCTGTTCAGGTAGAGGCTCAGCTGTCTTTACAATGCACGAGACTCAATGCTCACTTCCTTTCAATCTGAGAACTTACCTTTCTCTTTCATTCTGGGAAATGATCTGCTTTTATGTCTTTGACTATTGCTTCTTTTCCATTTCTTCGTTCTCTTCTCCTAGAACTCCTATTAGCTATGTGTTCTTTTTAATGAAGCTTTCGTATTTTTCATCTCTTTATTTTTTGATACGATTTTCTATGTAAATTTCTTAAGATAGGCTTCTAATTCACTATGTTTTTCTTTGGACATGTCTAGTCTAAAATTTGTCCAATGATTGAGTGTTTTTTTAAGGGAACAAGGTTTTGCTACACTGCCCAGGCTGGACTGAGACTCCTGAACCCAGGTGGTCCTTCCACCTCAGCTGGCTGACTGGCTGGGGTGGCAGGCATGCTCCATGGTGCCCGGCTCCCTTCAATTGCAGTTGGTTTTTGTTTGTTTCTTTGTCTGTTTTTTGTTTTTGTCTTTTGAGATGCAGTTTCACTCTTGTTGCCCAGGCTGGAGTACAATGGCACAATATCAGCTCACTGCAACCTCCACCTCCTGGGTTCAAGGGATTCTCCTGCCTCAGCCTCCCAAGTAGCTGGGATTACAGGCCACCATGCCCATCTAATTTTTTTGTATCTATCAGAGGCAGGAGTTCCACCAGGTTGGTCAGGCTGGTCTCGAACTCCTGACCTCAAGTGATCCACCGCCTTGGCCTCCCAAAGTTCTGGGATTACAGGTGTGAGCCACCATGCCCAGCCTTCCTTCAGTTTTTTAAGGGGTCCAAACAGTCTTCTATTGAGTCATTTAAATATTTTCCTATTGTTTATTTTTTCTGCAGTAAATAAGCCTCCTAATTGTTGATTTTGCTTTGGCATCGATCTTCTTCATGTGTTTTAAAATTTCACTCTGCACAGTCATCTTAAGGGGGAATTTCTCTTTCTCTTCTTGCCCCTGTAATTATTGGTTTTGCAGTTGCTCCCCTTAGTCCTCTGAAGTTTCTAGTATAAAACCAGGTCTTAAATCAGTTTTTGGATTTTTTTCATTGCTATCTAAAATCTTGGTTTTGTCTTTTATAATATGCTACTATCTGGTTGGACTGCTATAACAAAATTCCAGAGACTGGGTGGCTTAAATCACAGACAATTATTTCTTACAGTTCTAGAGGCTGGAACGTCCAAGATCTAGGTGCTGGCAGATCTGGTGTGTGATGAGGGTTCTCTTCCTGGCTGTAGAGAGCCTCCTTCTCACTGCGTGCTCACGTGGTCATTCCTCTGAGCAACCACGTGCAGAAGAAAGGAAGACGGAGGTATCTCTTTGTCTTCATCTCACAAGGGTACTAATTCTACCATGAGGGTCCCACTCTTATGGCCTAATCTATACCTAATTCCCTCCCAAATGCCCTACCTCGGAATGCATCACAATGAGGGCTTCAGCATAAGGATATGTTTGTACATATACTTTTTTTTAAAACATAGATGAGTGTATAGCTGTTCCATATCCCATATTACATCATAAACATTTTCTCTTTTCGTTACAAAGTCTTTCATATGATTTGAAAGGTCCTTACTAACAATCACGTAGCCTTGCTGTCAGTGTTATTCCTACTGGCTCTCTATTTAAGGTAACCTGATGAATCTTCCTGGTGTGAAGCTTGTCTATACTGTGAATTGTGTCCTTAGGAAAGACTCCAGAAAGGACTGGCAAGGTAAAGACGGGAGCCCATGGCTGTTGCTATCTGTCTAGAGTGGACAGTTCCATCCTCATGACATTGGAGTGTGAGCTCCCCTCACCCACAGCAGCCCTAACCCCACCAGCAGCCCCAGCCCACGGTGCACAGGGGAGGCACCCAGACCATGGTCAGTGCCTCAGACGTGGGTGGCTATTTCCTCCAGTCAAGGTTTCCTGCCTTGCAAGCTCTTTGGTTCCTTTAGGAAACTTCTGGCAGGGCCCACAGATGCAGGAAGCAAAGTGTTCAAGAGA
>NW_022443029.1:0-4019 GCF_009761245.1 Sapajus apella
CTGCCCTTCCCCCACAACTCCTGTGCCTGCCTCTTAAATGGGTACTCCTGGTGATAAGAAGGCACAGGTGAGGGAGCCAGGCTGGATCCACACCCACCCACGCCCATTGTTAGGAAAACAAGCTTTTAATGCCTGGCCCTGCTGCTGGTGGCCGAGAGTATAAAATGGGACCCAGAGCCAGCCTCTCCCTTCCTCTAAGGCACACCAAGGCAATAGTGTTTAAAAGGAAGGAGGCAGTGACATGGAGGCTCCAGAGACTGAGCCATTCCTATGACAAAAAGGGAGGCATTGGGGCCCACTGCTGAGGACCGTCTGGCAGGTGTTCCATTCTACCTTCCTCATGGGACCCACAGCCTCTTCATCAGCGATGTCTTCAGGTTCACTGTCCCCAAGCTGCTTAGGTGAGTCCAGACTTCAGGAGCTCTGCTAAGGCTGGTGGTCTCTTAATGGCATCCCTCCAGGGTCAGGGGGCTTCAGCTCTCATGCCTCTGCCTATAGATCTGGTGCTCCGGACACTGGAGGGTGGGTGACAAGGATACTGAAAAAGGGAAATGATTAATGAGAAAACGACTATCCCCCACAAGGGCAAATAAGCAAGCTCTTACCTGACTGTATACATTAGCTCTTGTTGTAAAATGCCCCAAAAGTGATTGGCTTAAAATTATAAACATTTCTTTAGTTTATGGTAATGTGCGTCAGTAACGTGGACTGGGCTCAGCTGGGTGGTTCTCCTTTTCTTGGCTGGGTTTTCTCACGTGCCTGCAGCTGTGTGACTGAAGCTGGGGTGGCTTTCTGTTCCATGTGGGGTCCTATCCTCCAAAAAGCTAGCTCAGACTTGTTCACATGGCTGCTTGGGAGGGTTCTAAGCAATAGGCCAAAAGCCACATTTTCTCTTAAGGCTCACAGCTGGCGTAGCTTGACCTCCACTCTACTCTGTTGGTCAAAGGTGGTTTTGTGGCCAGCCCAGATTCAAGTGGTGTCTGCTCAGCTGCCATAACAGAGCATCACAGACTGAGTAGCTCCAACGACAGAAATGTATTTTCCTCATGATTCTGGTGGCTGGAAGTTCCAGATCAGGTATCTGCAAGTTGCTTCCATCTGAGGCCTCTGCCTTTGGCGTGCAGTTGGCCACCTCCTCCCTGCGTCCTCATATGGTCTTTCCTCTGTGTCCACCCTGGTGTCTCCCTGTGTGCCTACATTTTCTCCTCTTATCAGGACTCCAGACTGGATGCAGGCCCAGCCTAACGACCTCATTTTAACTTTATTGCCTCTTTAAAGGCCCTATTTCCAAATACAGTCACATTCAGAGGTACTGGGGATTGGGGCTTCAACATACAAATTTTGTGAGGACACAATTTAGCCCAGAAAAAGGGGGGGAAAAAGCCGCATCTCTTGATCTTGAGGAGCTGCAGTAAGATTGAAAAGAAGCATGGACAGTGAGGGAAATAACCGAGATCATGATTGCGATGAAGTCAACCACGCCGACTGATCCTCCACACCTGGCCTCATTTGGGCAAAGGCAACACACACGGGCACCTCCTCTCACCAGCTGTACCTTCTCTCTCCTTCCCCTGCAAGCCTTTTGCTGGAGTTTATTGGTGATCTCAAGCCTCCAGCCTGGAAGGGCTACCTCCTCGCGGTGCTGATGTTCCTCTCGGCGTGCCTGCAAACGCTGTTGAAGCAGCAGAACACGTACCGGCTCAAGGTGCTGCAGATGAGGCTGCGGTCGGCCATCAGTGGCCTGGTGTACAGAAAGGTGAGCCCCGGGGGACAAGGGCAGGTCTTCCCAGCTGGGGAAAGGAACATAACTGAACTGGTTGGTAGTAATGCTATCAGCAGCTGAGAACGCTTTCAGTCCTTGCTTATTAGATATATATATCTATATATATCACTATAAATATATATATCTATATATTTATAAATATATATCACTCACGATATATTCTCACTACCTTTGTTATTTCTCTTTATTTGTGTGTATTTATTTTTTCGAGACAGAGTCTCCACCCACCGTGACCTCCTAGAGTGCTGGGATTACAGGTGTGAGCCACCTCGCCCGGCCCCTCCCTCCCTTCTTAAGTCTGAGTCATATTCTGCTGTGCAGATGGATCACACTGTGTTTATCTTTTCATCTGATGGTGGGCCTGTCAGTTGATTTTGCCTTTTGGCTGTTGTGAATCACGCTGCTGTGAGCACACGTGTGCAAATACCTCTCTGTGTTCCCGCTTTCTGTTTTGGGATGGATGGCGGTGGCTTTGTTAGAGCAAATGGTAATGCTGTGTGTAAGTGTTTTGAGGGACCACCGTTTGTAAAGTGTTTTGTTGTTGTTGTTGTTGAGATGGAGTCTCACTGTGTCACCCAGGCTGGAGTACAGTGGCATGATCTGGCCTCACTGCAACCCCCTCCTCCCAGGTTCAAGCCATTCTCGTGCTGTAATCTCGTGCCTCCTGAGTAGCTGAGATTACAGGCACCTGCCACCACACCTGGCTCATTTTTGTATTTTTAGTAGAGACAGAGTTTCACAATGTTGGCCAGGCTGGTCTCGAACTCCTGGCCTCAGGTGATCCACCCACCTCGGCCTCCCAGGGTGCTGGGATTACAGGTGTGAGCAGCCAGTCCCCGCCTCTGTCCAGGAGACAGCGTACCTGGAAGTGAAGTTGGGTTGGTCCTGCCTCAGTGCTGCTTCTGTTTTAGGTAAATATCCTGTGGGGTCAGGAGAGAAAATCCCAAGTGCACCTGTGGAACACCATGGGCATCCCCCAACTCAGGACTGTGGGAGAGATAGGGTGTTGGAGGAGAGGTAAACCTGGAAGCTGCTTAGCCCCACTCTGTCCCCTGCCCTTACTTTTTTTTTTTTTTTTTTGAGACGGAGTTTCACTCTTGTTACCCAGGATGGAGTGCAGTGGCGCGATCTCGGCTCACCGCAACCTCCGCCTCCTGGGTTTAGGCAATTCTCCTGCCTCAGCCTCCTCAGTAGCTGGGATTACAGGCACACGCCACCAAGCCCAGCTAATTTTTTGTATTTTTAGTAGAGACAGGGTTTCACCATGTTGACCAGGATGGCCTCGATGATCCACCCACCTCGGCCTCCCAAAGTGCTGGGATTACAGGCTTGAGCCACCGCGCCCGGCCTTTTTTTTTTTTTTTTTTTGGAGATGGAGTCTTGCTCTGTCACCCAGGCCTGAAATGCAATGATGCGATCTTGGCTCACTGCAACCTCCACCTCCCAGTTTCAAGAGATTCTCCTGCCTCATCCGCCTGAGTAGCTGGAACTACAGGTGAGTGCTACCACACCTGGCTAATTTTTGCATTTTTAGTAGAGCAGGGGTTTCACCATGTTGGCCAGGCTGGTCTCCAACTCCTGACCCTAGGCGATCCACCCACCTTGGCCTCCCAAAGTGCTGGGATTCCAGGCCTGAGCCACCGCGCTCAGCCAAGCCCTGCTCCGTTCTAATCCCACCACCTGTGAAAGGCTTCTGGGAGCTCACAGAAACAACGGCCCCAGTATGACGGCTCCCACTCCCTTGCTCCCGGAGTTCTGGGGACCCACAGTGAGGAGTGATTGTTTTCCTCACTCATCTAGATGTGATGAGCCTGGTCAAAGAAGTCTGCTGTTGCTGACTTGCAGCTGGTCAGGCCCCTGTGCTGTGGAAATTGCCCCCACTAAATCCTTATGCCTCAGTTTACTCAGCTAACTCAGACCTTCAGCCCTGCCCCAGGCTGGGTAAGTCTCCTCCCTGTCATGCCATGTGGGAATCTCCCGTGTGATACTTTATTTATTTATTGAGCTGAGATCTTACTCTATCACCCAGGCTGGAGTGCAGTGGTACAATCTCAGCTCACTGCAACCTCTGCCTCCAGGGTCCAAGAGATTCTCCTACCTCAGCCTACTGAGTAGCTGGGATTATAGGCACATGCCACCACAGCCTGCTAACTTTTGTATTTTTAGTAGAGACAGGGTTTCTCCATGTCGGTCAGGTGGGTCTCAAACTCTTTTTTTTTTTTTTTTTTTTTTTTTT
>NW_022443030.1:0-4019 GCF_009761245.1 Sapajus apella
GACACAAACTGATAAATTGAATAAAAAGTCAAAACCCATTGGTGTGCGGTATCCAGGAAACCCATCTCACATGCAAGAATATACATAGGCTCAAAATAAAGAGATGGAGGAAGATTTACCAAGCAAATGGAGAGCAAAGAAAAGCAGGAGTTGCAATCCTAGTCTCCGATAAAATAGATTTTAGACCAACAAAAATCAAAAGAGACAAAGAAGGATATTACATAATGGTAAGAGGATCAATGCAACAAGAAGAGCTAAAGATCCTAAATATATACGCACCTAATACAGGAGCACCAGATACGTAAAGCAAGTTCTTAATGATTACAAAGAGAATTAGACCCCCACACAATAATAGTGGGAGACTTTAACACTCAACTGTCAATATTGGACAGATCAATGAGACAGAAAATTAGCAAGGATATCCAGGACTTCAACTCAGATCTGGACCAAGCAAACCTAATGGACATTTCCAGAACTCTCCACCCCAAATCCACAGAATATATATTCTCCTCAGCACCACATCACACCTGCTCTAAAACTGACCACATAATTGGAAGTAAATCACTCCTCAGCAAATGCAAAAGAATGGAAATCATAAGAGTATCTCACACCACAGAACAATCAAAATAGAACTCAGAATTCAGAAACTAACTCAAAATTGCACAGCCTAATGGAAACAGAACAACTGGCTCTTGAACGTTGAGTGGGTAAACAATGAAATAAAGGCAGAAATAAAGATGTTCTTTGAAACCAATGCGAATGAAGACAAAACATACCAAAATCGTTGGGACACTTTAAAGCAGTGTCTAGAGGAAAATATATAGCAATAAGTGCCCATATGAAAAGGAAGGAAAGATCTAAATTCAAAACCCTATCGTCAAAATTGAAAGAGCTAGAGGAGCAAGATCAAAAAAACTCAAAATCTAGCAGCAGGCAAGAAATAACTAAGATCAAAGCAGAACTGAAGGAGATCGAGACACAAAAAAAATCTCCAAAATTTAATAAATCCAGTAGCTGGTTTTTAGAAAAGATCAACAAAATAGACAGGCCACTGGCAAGATTAATAAAAAAGAAAAAGACAATAAATAAATAGATGCAATGAAAAATGATCAAGGGGATATCACCACAGATTCCACAGAAATACAAACTACCCTCAGAGATTACTACAAACAACTCTATGTATATAAACCAGTAAATCTGGAAGAAATTGATAGATTCCTGGACACTTGCCTCCTCCCAAGCCTAAACAAGGAAGAAGTCAGAACTCGGAATAAATCAATAACAAGGGGTGATGTTGAGGCACCAATTAATAGCCTACCCACAAAAAAGCCCAGGTCCAGATGGGTTCACAGCCAAATTCTACTAGACATACAAAGAGCAGCTGGTACCATACCTTCAGAAACTATTCCATACAATCCAAAAAGTGGGAATCCTTCCCAAATCATTTTATGATACCAACATCATCCTGTTACCAAAATCCAGCAGAGGCTCAACAAGAAAAGAAAACTTCAGGCCAACATCCATGATGAACATAGATGCAAAAATCTTCAATACAACACTGGCAAACCAACAGCAAAAGCACAGCAAAAAGCTTATCCATCACTTTCAAGTAGGCTTCATCCTGGAGATGCAAGGGTGGTTTAACATAAGCAAGTCCATAAATGTAATTCACCACATAAACAGAACCAAAGACAAAAACCACATGATTATCTCAATAGATGCAGAGAACGTCTTTGACAAATTTCAACAGTCCCTTATGCTTAAAAAAACTCTCAATAACCTAGATATTGATAGTATTGGAAGTTCTAGCCAGAGCAATAAGGCAACAAAAAGAAATAAAGATAATTCAAATAGGAAAGGGGGAAGGTGAATTGTCTTTATTTGCAGATGACATAATTGTATATTTAGAAGACCCCTTCTTCTCAGCCCCAAATCTCCTGGAACTGATAAGCAACTTCAGCAAAGTCCCAGGATACAAAATCAATTTGCAAAAATCACAAGCATTCCTATACACCAATAACAGACTTAAAGAGGGCCAAATCAAGAACGAACTGCCAGTCACAACTGCGAGAAAGAGAATAAAATACCTAGGAATACAACCAACAAAGAATGTAAAGGACCTCTTCAAGGAGAACTACAAACCACTGTTCAACGAAATAAAAGAGGACACAAATAGATGGAGAACTATTCCATGCTCATGGTTAGGAAGAATCAATATTGTGAAAATAGCCATAATGCCCAAAGTGATTTACAGATTCAATGCTAACTCCATCAAGCTACCAATGATCTTCTTCACAGAGCTGGAAAAAACCACCTTAAACTTCATATGGAACCAAAAGAGAGCCCACATAGCCAAGTCAATTCTAAGCAAAAAGAACAAAGCAGGAGGCATCACACTACCAGACTTCAAACTATACCACAAGGCTACAGTAATCAAAACAGCATGATACTGGCAGCAAAACAGAGATATAGACCAATGGAACAGAACAGAGGCCTCAGAGGGAATGCCACACACCTACAACCACCTGATCTTTGACAAACCTGACAAAAACAAGCAATGGGGAAAAGATTCCCTGTTTAATAAATAAATAGTGTTGGGAAAACTGACTAGCAGTGTGCAGAAAGCAGAAATGGGACCCCTTCATGACACCTTACACTAAAATTAACTCCAGTTTGATCAAAGACTTAAATATTAGACCCAACACCATAAAAACCCAAGAAGAAAATCTAGGCAAAGCCATCCAGGACATAGGCATAGGCAACGAAATCATGACTAAAACACCAAAAGCATTGACAACAAAAGTCAAAACGGACAAATGGGACCTAATGAAACTCCACAGCTTCTGTACAGCAAAAGAAACAATCATTAGAGTAAATTGGCAACCAAAAGAATGGGAAAAAATTTTTGCAGTCCACCCACCTGACAAAGGGCTGATATCCAGAATCTACAAAGAATTAAAACAGATTTACAAGAAAAAGACAAATAAGCCCATTCCAAACTGGGCGGAGGATATGAACAGACACTTTACAAAAGAAGACATATATGAGGCCAACAAACATATGAAGAAATGCTCATCAACATTGGTCATTAGAGAAATGTAAATCAAAACGACATTGTGATACCATCTCACGCCTGTTAGAATGGCGATCATTAAAAATCCTGGAGACAGATGCTGGAGAGGATGTGGAGAATAGGAACACTTTTACACTGTTGGTGGGAGTGTAAATTAGTTCAACCATTGTGAAAGACAGTGTGGCGATTCCTCAAGCACCTAGAAATAGAAATTATATTTTACCCAGCATCCCATTAGTGAGTATATATCCAAAGGATCATAAATCATTCTATTATAAGGATACATACATTCTATTATAAGGATACATGTTCATTGCAGCACAGTTTACAATAGCAAAGACCGGAGACCCACCCAAATGCCCAGCGATGATAGACTGGACAGGGAAAATGTGGCACATATACACCATGGAATATTAAGCAGCCATGAAAAACGATGAGTTTGTGTCCTTTGTAGGGACATGGATGAACCTGGAAACCATCATTCTCAGCAAACTGACCCAAGAACAGAAAATCAAACACCGCATGTTCTCACGGATAGGCAGGTGTTGAACAAGGAGAACACATGGACACAGGGAGAGGAACATCACTGGGGTCTGTGGAATGGAATTAGGGGAGGGACAGAGGGGATTGGGGAGTTAGGAAGGGATATCATGGGGAGAAACATCAGATATAGGCAATGGAGAGGAATGCAATAAACCATATTGCCATGTATGTACCTATGCAACAATCTTGCATGTTCTTTACATGTACCCGAAAACCTAAAACGCAATAAAATATATTTTTTTTTAAAAAAAGAAATAAATATGGAGAAAGTGGTAAGAAATCTGAAACAAAATTATATGCAAGGGAAACAGGTCCCAGTAATATCTCTAACTTCATGGGCTTTAGTAAGAGTGACTCTAGTCCCATTATACATAGAAGAGCCTAATGAAGGAAAAGAGAAGGA
>NW_022443031.1:0-4018 GCF_009761245.1 Sapajus apella
AGATAAGCAAAGGGGCTGCAGGGAACACCCTCAGGTCCTGGACATGCTTCACCTATGACAGATGAGTGCTCACATTTCTCAAGAGTCATGGCAGTGTGCAGTGGCTCATGCCTGAAATTCCAGCACTTTGGGAGGCCAAGGCGGGCAGGTCATTTGCAGTCAGGAGTTTGAACCAGCATGGTCAACATGGTGAAACCCTGTCTCTACTGAAAATACAAAATCCAGCAGAGTGTGGTGGGGCGTGCCTGTGCTCCAGCAATTTAGGAGGCTGAGGCAGGAGAATCACTTGAACCTGGGAGGCGGAGGTTGTGGTGAGCAGAGATCATACACTTTACTACAGCCAGAGGGACAGAGAGAGACTCTGTCAAAAAAAAAGAAGAAGAGTTATGAACTGTACACTTAAAATGCGTGCAAGCATTTTATGTGTAAGTCATGCCTCAAAGTTTAAAAGAATGAAGAAATGTTGTGGGGCATGATGGCTCATGTCTCCCAGCAATTTGGGAGGCTGAGGCGTGAGGTTCACCTGAAGTCAGGAGTTGAAGACCAGGCTGGCCAACATGGTGAGATCTCCCCCTTCGACCCCTGTCTCTAACTAAAAATACAAAAAATTGCCGGGTGAGAAGGTTCATGCCTGTAATTGCACTTGGGGAGGCCAAGTTGGGCGGATAACAAGTTCAAGAGTTCAATACCAGCCTGGCCAACAAGCCCATCTCTACTAAAAGACACAAACTAGCTGGGCGTGGTGGCAGGCGCCTGTAATCGCAGCTACTTGGGTGGCAAGAGAATCGTTTGAACCCAGGAGGCAGAGGCTGCAGTGAGCGGAGATTGCGCCATTATACTCCAGCCTGGGTGACAGAGTAAGACTCTGTCTCAAAAAAACAAAGAAAGAAAGAAGAATGAAGAAATGTCATATCTGTATGTAACATAGCAGAGGAATTCCGTTTTTGTTTTTTACAATAAACAGTGCTCACAAGAGACCAGGAAAACCCAACATCTGCTTTGAGAGTACTGTTGGCAATTTTTCACACAGGTTGGATGAGCTTGTTATGGAATTTACAAAGGGATATGTGAATGGACTCTCGTGTGCCAGGCAGGCTGCATGAGAAGTGCATGACAGATATTACTTAGTACTTAAGGCCAGGCACCGTGGCTGATGCCTGTAATCCTAATGCTATGGGAGGCTGAGGTGGGTGGATTGCTTGAGCTCAGGAGTTTGAAACCAGCCTGGGCAACATGACCAAACCCCATCTCTATTCTTAAAAATTAAAAATTAAAATTAAAAAAAGGCTGGGCGAGGTGGCTCATGCTGGTAATCCCAGAACTTCAGGAGGCCAAGGTGGGTGGATTACCTGAGGTCAGGAGTTCAAGACCAGGCCAACACCCTGTCTCTACTAAAAACACAAAAATTAGCGAGGCATGGTGGCATGCACCTGTAATCTTAGCTACTCAAGAGGCTGAGGCAGAGAATCATTTGAACCTGGGAGGCAGAGGTTGCAGTGAGCCGAGGTCACGCCACCACACCCCAGCCTGGCGCCTGATGATGGAGTGAGACTCTGTCTCAAAAAAAAAAAAAAAAGAATTTTAAAAACTCTTTATTTTATTTATTTATTTATTTATTTTAGAGACAGGTTTTCACCATGTTGGTCAGGCTGGTCTCAAACTCCTGACCTTGTGATCTGCCTGCCTCGGCCTCCCAAAGTGCTGGGATTACAGGCGTGAGCCATCGCGCTCAGCCTAAAAATTTATATAATTCTTTTAAGAAGGCTTTGAGGTCAGGAATTTGTTATTCCTATTTTACAGAAGAGGAAAGTAAGGCACAGAGAAGTTCAGTAGCTCAACGTAGCTCAGAAATGGGAGCCAGGGCCGGGTGCAGTGAGTGGCTCATGCCTATAATCCCAGCATTTTGGGAGGCCGAGGCGGGTGGATCATCTAAGGCCTGAAGTTCAAGACCAGCCCCTGGCCAACGTGGCGAAACCCCTTCTCTACTAAAAATACAAAAATTAGCCAGGCATGGCGGTGAGCACCTGTCGTCTCCCAGCTGCTTGGGAGGCTGAGGCAGCAGAATTGCCTGGACCCAGGAGGCAGAGGTTGCAATGAGTGGACATCACAACACTGCACTCCAGGCTGAGTGACAGAGCAAGACTCTGTCCCAAAGGAAAATAAAGGATTGGACTGGGCCCTTGAGTCAGGAATAGTGGGAGAACCTTCCAGTAAGGCAGGGGCTGAGATCCTGGAGATGGGACAGCCCTCCCTGCCCCCTGTACTTGAGCAAATCCCCTTTCCCTCCTGAATCCCACCCACCTCTTCTGGGCCCCCCCGCCTCTCTAGAGCCTCTTCAGACTCTTCTGAAGGGTGACAGATACGACAGACCACAACTTGCCACTTCGCCATAAGGATCCTGTTGAGATGAAAGCAATTGAAAAGAAGCAAATAGAGGAAAAGCTCTCTCTGCTGGGCACGGTGGCTCATGCCTGTAATCCATACACTTTGGGAGGCCGAGGAAGGCAGGTCACTAGAGGTCGGGACTTTGAGACCAGCCTGATCAATATGGAGAAACACCATCTCTACTAAAATTACAAAATTAGCTAGGCATGATGGTGCACGCCTGTCATCCCAGCTAATTTCTTGAACCCGAGAGGCAGAGGTTGCGGTGAGCCGAGATCACGCCATTGCACTCCAGCCTGGGCAACAAGAACGAAACTCCATCTCAAAAAAAAAAAAGCTCTATGCTTTTCCCATAGCAGCCAAAAAGCAAGACATAAATTTACAAATGTGCCCACCCCTAAAAAAAAAAAAAAAAAAAAACACTAGGAAGGCCAGAAATTGGTCCCAGAGACACCTCTAGACCCTTAACTGCCCGGGACGGCCCAGAGGAATCTACAAAACCAACACCACTCCTAGCTCTCTTCTTCCGTTCCTCCGTCTATTGAACCTCTCACGATTTGCTGCCCTAGAAACTCAGTCCTTTCCCTTTCTGTTTTCAAGTCTTTAAGTACATATTATTCTTTTGTTAAGATGCTCTGTAAGCCCCAGTTCTAACCACCCTCTTGAGTCACTCACCCCTGAGTACTCCCATGTACAAGTGTCATAATCAACTTCTGTTTATTTTTCTCTTGTTAATCTGTCTTTTGTGAGTCTAATGAATAGGGTACCAGCCGAGGAATCTAAGATGGGTACACACCCCATTCGCCTCCTTCGTCCTTCCCCAAGATTCTGAGTTCACTGCTATTTAATCATCTCTACCTGTGCCGGGATTTTGTTTGTTTGTTTGTTTGTTTGAGACGGAGTTTTGCTCTTGTTGCCCAGGCTGCAGTGCAGTGTTACAATCTCAGCTCACTGCAACCTCTGCCTCCTGGGTTCAAGCGATTCTCCTGCCTCAGCCTTCCAAGTAGCTGAGATTATAGTGGCACCCCACCATGCCCAACTAATTTTTGTATTTTTAGTAGAGACAGAACTTCATCACGTTGGCCAAGCGGGTCTTGAACTCCTGACCTCAGGTGATCCACCCACCTTGGCCTCCCAAAATGCTGGAATTACAGGCGTGAGCCACCACGCCCAGCCTGTGCCTGTTCTTATTCTGTCCTGGCCAAGCCTCTCATACTCTGCCATAGTTTCCTCATCTGCGAAACGGGGATTTGAAGAGTACCCACTTCCTGGGCCCATAGGTAAGGTATGAGGACTAAACTCTGATTTTTATCTTGCCCAAATTTCCATCGAAGAGGTCTGGAGCCATCACAAATTCTCATCAGATGGGTTTTATTTAACCCTATGTATTGTGACTGACTTTCTAACCTGACTGACTCTGGCATACATTATGAGACAAAGAAGAAAATAAAAATATTTTATCCTAAAACATGTTTCTTTGTCATATTTTGAAATGGCCCTACAGAGCTGTTCTTTGTGTGGGGAAATTTGAATCTGTAAAGAATCTCTATTAACATAGCTAGATCTTTTTCTTCCAGACCCTCCCCAATCCTAAAGATATTTACTAAGATCTGATTAGGAAACATTTGCCTTT
>NW_022443032.1:0-4018 GCF_009761245.1 Sapajus apella
AATGTGGTGATTCTGTAAGGATCTAGGACCAGAAATACCATTTGACCCAGCAATCCCATTACTGGGTATATACCCAAAGGATTATAAATCATTCTATTATAAGGACACATGCACATGTATGTTTATTGCAGCACTGTTCACAATAGCAAAGACTTGGAACCAACCCAAATGCCCATCAATGACAGACCGAATAAAGAAAATGTGGCACATATACACCATGGAATACCATGCAGCCATAAAAATGGATGAGTTCACATCCTTTGCAGGGACATGAATGAAGCTGGAAACCATCATTCTCAGCAAACTGATACAAGAACAAACCAAACACCACAGGCTCTCACTCTTAAGTGGGATTTGAACGTTGAGAACACATGGACACAGGGAGGGGAAAATCACACACAGGGGCCTGTAGGGGGCTAGGGGAGTTAGGGAAAGGATAGCAGGGGGTGAAGGGATTGGGGAGGGATAACGTTAGGAGAAATACCTAATGAATATGACAGGGGGATGGATACAGCAAACCACCATGGTACGTGTATACCTATGTAACAAACCTGCATGTTCTGCACATGTACCTTAAAGTATAATAAAAAAAAAGACTTTGACTTTTTTTAAATGAAACTGTTTCATAGGTTGTGCTGGATACTACCTATTTCATCATATTGGCAGAAACAATGTCTGGGTGTTTCTCTTTTTTATAGTGTGAAGAGTGAGCATCACCTTCAGATATTACCAATCTAATCTCTCCAATATAAAGTTTGCCTTCGACTTTTACCTAAAAAGCTTTTGGCATGTTTCTTCCAGAGGCTGTGGAAAACAGGATTATAACAAAGAAATAAAATAAAACCACAAAAAAACAGACAATACTGCACCTGCTGTTCAGCTTTGGGATTACTTTGATATTAGAAACTCGTCATCCTCTGTTCAAATCTTCTCTCTTGTTATCTTTCCATGGTCTCCAACTTTGCACCTTGTTTCTCCCAAAGCTCCTCTGCATAATCAGCTGCATTTGGGACAGGCTGCTGGGTCAGAACCTGACTCTTTTTCTGTCCCTGAAGTCCACTCAGCATAAAAAAGGACTTACTATTTCCTAGATTCCCTTACTAAGTCCTGGGTAGGTCAGCAGCATCTCCTGAAATTTGCAGTCCAGAAAGTGGGATGAAAAACAGTAATCCTATAAAATAGTTATGTAGATATTTTCATCCCCTTTAGGCAAATAAAAATATATATAATGCAAAGAAAGTCAAAGGGACTTTTAACAAGACATACTGCAAGATAGGGAATGAATTGAAATGTATTCTGCCTGGGGTAACCCTTCAAATTGGGGCAATTATAAATTTAATGGATAGAGTGGGTTCATACATTCTTGGGGAAATAGACAATATCAAGCTGAGTTAATGACTTGAAGATTTAAAAAAATTATCCATTATCATCATTATTGTTTTTGTTGATATTTAATACTGTAGCATCTTTTCTCCTTAATTTCTGCATCCCTTTCATCTCCCCAAGATGAAGAGATTTGTAATGAATTTCCTGTATGGCCCTGCCTTGAATCAAAAATAGACACATAAGGGCTAAGTTTGCCTGGTCTCCTCTTTCCTCCAGCCATAGTTTTTGTCACCATCATCATCATTGCCATCATCAGTTAATGACTTATTTTATTAATCCACTTAGCAATTGTTTAAGGGTCTGCTATGTACCAGGCATAAGAATTAATGGTGAAAAAAACCTGGCATACTATCTACTGTCACAAAGCTTACAGTCTATTAGGGTGATCAGCAATAATTAAATATGCAAATGAATGTGAAATTACAATGTAAAACATGCCATGAAGAAAAGGCACATGATGCATAATGGGAAGGCCCAATCAGACCTGTAGCATTAAGAAAGCCTCCTCCAGGTAATGACATCTGAGCTGAAGGCTCCAAGATGAGCAAAGCTGGCTTGGCAGAAAGGAGGTGAATGCCATCCATGTATGAGCAATAGTATGTGCAAAGGCCCTGTGGCAGGAAGGATAGTGGCTCATTAAGTAAACTGAAAAAGTGAATGAAGAGGTGATGGACTGAATTCAGGTTGTATTTGCATAATGATAGAATAATATGTAGGGGCTTGCTAAAAATGGAAAAAAATTTACTAATGTCAAAGGGAAGCCAAGAAAGAATTTCATTATGCATCATCTGGTGTGATTAAAACAACTAGAGAAGCAATATGAAGAACTACTAAAAACACAGTGGTAACTGAGATCACCCTCAATGAATATCAGCGAAGAGATTAATTAATTGGACATCAGACAAAAGGCCAAGTAGGAATTTTATGGAAACCCATCTCTTTGTTGAGGGCATCTACTTTAGACACATATAAAAATTCATATAATTAATAATGAATATAAGTAGAAAATATGATACTATTCAGGTAAGAGAGAAATCATTACAAGAAATATCAGTGATGTTAACTTGAATCTAGTGAGAAAAATAGTATTCTGTGTTCTGAGCCCTTTTAAATTTTCTACAGTGAAAATTCCATTTGTACATATAAATTATATTTGTATAACACATTGGAGTAAACAGAGAAGGCTGTTACTGGCTGAAGATCAACCCCAGAGGGTTTAGCTTTAAAACGTTTGGGGCATCCCAGTTGAGAAGTTGTGCTCAGCAATACTGGACTAGAGAGAAACAGGAGGAGATGGTAACCGGGGCTGGTTACATGGTTCTGAGGGGATGGTTACTTGGGCTAGTTCTGCAATTCTCAAACAATATTTCAATAGGGCTTTTGCAAGAACACTCAGGAGTTGCAATCGTGAAGCTGAATTTCTTGGTCCTCTGACCTCAATATAAGAAGCGCTCTTATCATCTGTTTTATATATTGAGCATCAGTGTCAGATTTTATTTGAAAAGAAGGATTATATTAAAAGATGTATTTGAAATCCACTGGTTTATTGCAGAGAAAGCTTAGATCTGGGACTGGGATGGAGGTTTGACTGCTTCTCCTAACTTGCACTAAATAAGTAGAGAAGTTTGATAAGTCACTTACTGCAGTTTGGGTTTCTCCGGCAGTCTTGGGAAGATATGCATATCTGTGCCGCACGTCTTATAGGGATGTTGTGAGGACCTTGAAGTGTGACAGTTTGAAAGTGTTTTGCACAACACAAATGAAGACTTCTTTTGGATTTTTTTTTTCTCTTTTAAGTCATAAATGTTACCATAGAGGTTTTTGGCGAATCAAAAATCACTTAGCTAGCCCTAGAGAGAGAAAGTACTATTAGGGGAGAAACTAACAATAGAAAATTTAAAAATAATAACAGAAAACAACTTCCTTTGTGAGTTGGTACACTGTAGGGGCTAAACACTCACTTCTGAGGAAATCTGAGTGATGAGCAGAAATACAGATCAGTTTCATTTATTAGTTTGATTTTATGAGGATGGAAAAATGATATATATTCAGTAAAAATTATACTTTGAATTTTAAATTCTGATATTTTTCTAGGCTAGAAATATGCAGTGTTACACTCCTGTGATGCTGGACAGTGGCAGTGAGCCCCGGCTGCTAGTCAGCCAGGTGATCAGAAGGGTAAACAACTGCTACTCTGTACTGTGTTGACAGATGATTTTTCCCAACTGTAGGACAATGTAAGTGTCATGACCACATTTAGGGAAGGCTAGGCTAAACTATGATGTTGGGTAGGTTAGGTGTATGAAATGCATTACTGACTGAAGAGATCTTCAACTTAAGATGGGTTTATTTGGTATTAACCCTAGCATATGTTCAGGACCATCTGTAGGTCTCTAGGGACCTAAGGAAAAGATAAGCATGGCTCATCAAGAGAGTGTGGTAGGTTCTGCTTGTAGCTAGGATGGGGACATCAGTGAAGTGATCTGCATCCGATTCCGCTGTGTTTGAGAGATGCTTCCTGTGATTGCTGGTATGGGCAAAGCCCGGGAGAAGACAGGCTAGGAGCTTCCTTTCCTGTGGACTGTTAGAAATTTGAACATTTCAATAATACATTGCATAATAGTACTTGTGT
>NW_022443033.1:0-4017 GCF_009761245.1 Sapajus apella
TCTCCTGGACAGAGGCGGGGACTGGGCTGCCTACGGGAAGTCCCTTAACAGGAGCAGAGAGAAGCAGGGCTGAGATCACAACCCGAGCTGAAGAACAGTAAAACAGGATGATTAAAACACTTTACAAGAGCCAGGTGACGTGGCTCACACCTGTAATCCCAGCACTCTGGGAGGCCGAAGTGGGTGGATCACCTGAGGCCGGGAGTTCGAGACCAGCTTGTCCAACATGGTGAAACCCTGTCTCTACTAAAAATACAAAAATGAGCCAGGTGTGGTGTCCAGTGCCTATAATCTCAGCTACTCAGGAGGCCGAGACATGAGAATGGCTTGAACGTGGGAGGAGGAGGTTGCAGTGAGGTGAGATCATGCCACTGCACTCCAGCCTGGGTGACACAGTGAGACTCCATCTCAACAACAACAACTACAACGACGACGACGACGACGACGACGACGACAAAACGCTTTACAAATGGTGGTCCCTCAAAACACTTACAGCATTGCCATTTGCTCTACCAAAGCCACTGCCATCCATCCCAAAAGAATAGAAAGCAGAAACTCTGGGAGCTATTAACACACGTGTGCTCACAGCGGCGTGACTCACAACAGCCAAAAGGCAAAATCAACTGACGGGTCCACCGTCAGATGAAAAGATAAACACAGTGTGATCCATCTGCACAGCAGAATATGACTCAGACTTAAGAAGGAAGGGAGGCCGGGCGAGGTGGCTCATGCCTGTAATCCCAGCACTATGGGAGGTCACGGTGGATAGAGACTCTGTCTCAAAAAAATAAATACATACAAATAAAGAGAAATAACAAAGGAAGTGAGAATATATCGTGAGTGACTCTAATAAGTAAGGACTGAAAGCGTTCTTAGCTGCTGATAGCATTACTACCAACCGGTTCAGTTATGTTCCTTTTCCCTGCTGGGAAGACCTGCACTTGTCCCCCGGGGCTCACCTTTCTGTACACCAGGCCAGTGATGGCCGACTGCAGCCTCATCTGCAGCACCTTGAGCCGGTACGTGTTCTGCTGCTTCAACAGCGTTTGCAGGCAGGCTGAGAGAAACATCAGCACCGCGAGGAGGCAGTCCTTCCAGGCCGGAGGCTTGAGATCACCAATAAACTCCAGGAAAAGGCTTGCAGGGGAAGGAGGGAGAAGGTACAGCTGGTGAGAGGAGGTGCCCATGTGTGTTGCCTTTGCCCAAACCAGGCCAGGTGTGGAGGATCGGTCGGCGTGGTTGACTTTTTCACAATCATGATCTCGGTTATTTCCCCCATTCTCCCGCTTTGTTATGGGCTAAATTGTGTCCTCACAAAATTCGTATGTCGAAGCCCCAACCCCCGGTATCTCTGAATGTGACTGTATTTGGAAATAGGGCCCTTAAAGAGGCAATAAAGTTAAAATGAGGTCCTTAGGCTGGGTCCTCATCCAGTCTGACTGGGGTCCTTGTAAGAGGAGAAAATGTAGACACACAGGGAGACACCAGGGCACACACAGAGGAAAGACCATATGAGGACCCAGGGAGGTGACGGCCAACTGAACGCCAAAGGCAGAGGCCTCAGATGGAGTCAACTTGCGGATACATGACCTGGAACTTCCAGCCCCCAGAATCATGAGAAAAATACATTTCTGTTGTTGAAGCTACTCAGTCATCGGTGATGCTCTGTTACGGCCGCTGAGCAGACACCGCTTGAATCCGGGCTGGCCACAAAACCACCTTTGACCAACAGAGTAGAATGGAGGTAAAGCTGTGCCAGCTGTGAGCCTCAAGAGAAAAATGTGGCTTTTGGCCTATTGCTTAGAAGCCTCCCGAGCAGCCACATGAGCAAGTCTGAGCTAGCTTTTTGGAGGATAGGAACCCACATGGAACAGAAAGCCATCCCAGCTTCAGACACACAACTGCAGGCACATGAGAAAACCCAGCCAAGAAAAGAAGAACCACCCATCTGAGCCCAGTCCACGTTACTGACCCACATTACCATGAACTAAATAAATGAATGCTTATAATTTTAAGCCACTCACTTTTGGGGCATTTTACAACAAAAGCTAATTGATGCAGTCATGTGGGAGCTTGCTTATTTGCCCTTCTGGGGCACAGTCACTTTCTCATTAATCATTTTCCTTTTTCAGTATCCTTCTCACCCACCCTCCAGCGTCCCGAGCACGAGATCTATAGGCAGAGGCATAAAAGCTGAAGCCCTCCGACTCTGGAGGGATGCCATTAAGAGACCACCAGCCTTAGCAGAGCTCCCGAAGTCTGGACTCACCTAAGCAGCTTGGGGACAGTGAACCTGAAGACATCACTGATGAAGAGGCTGTGGGTCCCAGGAGGAAGGTAGCATGCAACAGCTGCCAGATGGTCCCCTCTTGCCATAGGAACGGCTCAGTCTCTGGAGCCTCCAAGCCACTGCCTCCTTTCCTTTTAAACACTATTGCCTTGGTGTGCCTTAGAGGAAGGGGGAGGCTGGCTCTGGGTCCCATTTTATACTCTCAGCCACCAGCAGCAGCGCCAGGCATTAAAAGCTTGTTTTCCTAACAATGGGCGTGGGTGGGTGTGGATCCAGCCTGGCTCCCTCACCTGTGCCTTCTTATCACACTGAGTACCCATTTAAGAGGCAGGCACAGGAGTTGTGGGGGAAGGGCAGGAGGGCAGCCCTGAGGACTCTTAGATGGCCATGGGAAAGCACACGTTGAGCACCTATTACGTGCCAGACACTTCCCAGTCATCCTAAGACCGCTGGCAAGCCAAATGTTGTTCCCATTTCACAGATGAGAAAACTGAAGCTCAGAGAAGTGCACTTTTCCAAGGGCACACAGCTGAGAAGTAAAAGCTGGGATTCAATTCCGTCTCTCTGCCTCCAGAGCCCATGCACTTTTCTTTTTTTTTTTTTTTGAGACAAAGTCTCACTCTGTCACCCAGGCTGCAGTGGAGTGGTGTGATCTCGGCTCACTGCAACCTCTGCTTCCTGGGTTCAAGTGATTCTCTCACCTCAGCCTCCCGAGTAGCTGGGATTACAGGCAAATGCCACCACGCCCAGCTAATTTTTGTATGTTTAGTAGATGGGGTTTCACCGTGTGGGTCAGGCTGGTTTTCAAGTCCTACCTCAGGTGACCCACCAGCCTCAGCCTCCCAAAGTGCTGAAATTACAGGCCTGAGCCACTGCTCAGCCTCCCGTGTGCTTTTTAATCTATCATGTTGCTAACCTGAGGGAAGAACACCACCCCCTCTTCCACATGCACAACCAGCCAGCCTTTAGGTGGTTTTGAACCGGTAGAGAATCACAGCTGATATGCATGGGACCTGGTGCTCTGGCTCTGGGTGAAAGCACAGACAGATGCTCAGGCTGCCTCAAACTCATAAGATCCCTAGCCTTTGGCCATAACCAGTGGCCACAGAGAAGAGCTAAATTGAGGAACAGGGAGGAGGTGGTAGCGGGAGGCCCAAGGGCCCTTCCAGGGCAGGTCAGACGGCCTGGGCCATAATGGAGAGGCTGGGGTGATGCAGTTGCTGACAGCCGGTGGCTGTGTGGTCTTGGGTAGGTAGGTTGCTCTCCTCTCTGTGTGTGAAAGGATGGGTGTGGTCCCCCTCTGAGTCCCTTGTGTACCTCTGACAATCTGTAAGGTTATCAGTAATTGCTTGCTTGCTTGCTCTTTTGAGACAAAGTTTCAGTCTTGTTGCTCAGGCTGGAGAGCAGTGGCATGATCTAAGCTCACTGCAACCTCCATCTCTCAAGTTCCAGCGATTCCTCTCCCTCAGCCTCCCAAGTAGCTGGGACACACCCCCATGCCCGACTAATTTTTGTCTTTTTAGTAGTGATGGGGTTTCACCACGTTGGCCAGGCTAATCTTAAGCTCCTGACCTCAGGTGTTCCACCTGCATTGGCCTCCCAAAGTGCTGGGATTAAGGGTGTGAGCCAACATGCCTGGCCACTTATCAGTCATTTCAATCCCCATTACAAATCTCTGACCCCGGGGCCACGTGCAGACACCAGCTCCTTACACGAAGGAGCTCACT
>NW_022443034.1:0-4017 GCF_009761245.1 Sapajus apella
CCAGCGCAAAAAGGATGAAAACACCCGAAACCAGAACACCTCTCCTCCTAAAAGGGATCACAACTCCTCACCAGCAAGGGAACAAGGTTGGATGGAGAACGAGTGTGATGAAATGACAGAATCAGAATTCAGAAGGTGGGTAGTAAGAAACTTCTGTGAACTTAAAGAACATGTTCTAACCAAATGCAAAGAAACTAAGAACCTTGAAAAAAGATTTGACGAAATGCTAACAAGAATGGACAAAATAGAAAGGAATATAAGTGAATTGATGGAGCTGAAAAATGCAACACGAGAACTTCGTGAAGCATGCACAAGTATCAACAGCCGAATTGACCAAGCAGAAGAAAGGATATCAGAGGTCGAAGATCAACTCAATGAAATAAAACGGGAAGGCAAGACTGGAGAAAAAAGGGTAAAAAGGAATGAACAAAGTCTCCAAGAAATGTGGGACTATGTGAAAAGACCTAATCTACGTTTGATAGGCGTACCTGAATGCGACGAAGAGAATGAATCCAAGCTGGAAAATACTCTTCAGGATATTATCCAGGAAAACTTCCCCAACCTAGCAAGGCAGGCAAACATTCAAGTCCAGGAAATACAGAGAACACCACAAAGATATTCGTCAAGAAGAGCAACCCCAAGGCACGTAATCGTCAGATTCAACAGGGTCGAAATGAAGGAGAAAATACTAAGGGCAGCCAGAGAGAAAGGTCGGGTTACCCATAAAGGGAAGCCCATCAGACTCACAGCAGATCTCTCAGCAGAAACCCTACAAGCCAGAAGAGAGTGGGGGCCAATATTCAACATCCTTAAAGAAAAGAACTTTCAACCCAGAATCTCCTATCCAGCCAAACTAAGCTTCATAAGTGAAGGAAAAATAAAATCCTTTGGGAACATGCAAGTACTCAGAGATTTCGTCACCACCAGGCCAGCTCTACAAGAGCTCCTGAAAGAGGCTCTACACATATAAAGGAACAACAAGTACCAGCTCAACTAAAGGGCAAAACAGCCAGCTAGCACCAAAATGGCAGTATCAAATTCGCACATAACAATATTAACCCTAAATGTAAATGGACTAAATGCCCCAATCAAAAGACACAGACTGGCAAATTGGATCAAAAGCCAAAACCCATCGGTGTGCTGTATCCAGGAAACCCATCTCACATGCAAGGATACACAAAGGCTCAAAATAAAGGGATGGAGGAAGATTTACCAAGCAAATGGAGAGCAAAAAAAAGCAGGAGTTGCAATTCTCATCTCTGATAAATTAGACTTTAAAGCAATAAAGATCATAAGAGACAAAGAGGGACATTACATAATGGTAAAAGGATCAATGCAACAAGAAGAGCTAACGATCCTAAATATATATGCACCCAATACAGGAGCACCCAGATACATAAGGCAAGTTCTTAATGACTTACAAAGGGACTTAGACTCCCACACAATAATAGTGGGAGACTTTAACACCCCATTGTCAACATTAGACAGATCAACCAGACAGAAAATTAACAAGGATATCCAGGACTTGAACTCAGACCTGGACCAAGCAAACCTAATAGACATTTACAGAACTCTCCACCCCAAATCCACAGAATATACATTCTTCTCAGCACCACATCACACCTACTCTAAAATTGACCACATAATTGGGAGTAAATCACTCCTCAGCAAATGCAAAAGAACGGAAATCCTAACAAACAGTCTCTCAGACCACAGTGCAATCAAGTTAGAACTCAGAATTCAAAAACTAACTCAGAACCGCACAGCTTCATGGAAACTGAACAACTTGCTCTTGAATGTTGACTGGATAAACAATGAAATGAAGGCAGAAATAAAGATGTTCTTCGAAACCAACGAGAATGAAGACACAACATACCAGAATCTCTGGGACACATTTAAAGCAGTCTCTAGAGGAAAATATATAGCAATAAGTGCCCACATGAGAAGCAAGGAGAGATCAAAAATTGACACCCTATCGTCAAAACTGAAAGAGCTAGAGGAGCAAGATCAAAAAAACTCAAAGTCTAGCAGAAGACAAGAAATAGCTAAGATCAGAGCAGAACTGAAGGAGATAGAGACACAAAAAACCCTTCAAAAAATCAATAAATCCAGGAGCTGGTTTTTTGAAAAGATCAACAAAATAGACAGACCACTAGCCAGATTAATAAAAAAGAAAAGAGAGAATAACCAAATAGATGCAATAAAAAACGATAAAGGGAATATCACCAGAGATTCCACAGAAATTCAAACCATCATCAGAGATTATTACAAACAACTCTATGCACACAAACTAATAAACCTGGAAGAAATGGATAAATTCCTGGACACTTGCCTCCTGCCAAGCCTAAACCAGGAAGAAGCCGAAACCCTGAACAGACCCATAACAAGGTCTGAAGTTGAGGCAGCAATTAAGAGCTTACCACCCAAAAAAAGCCCAGGTCCAGATGGGTTCACAGCTGAATTCTACCAGACATACAAAGAGGAGCTGGTACCATTTCTTCTGAAACTATTCCAAACAATACAAAAAGAGGGAATTCTTCCCAAATCATTTTATGACACCAACATCATCCTGATTCCAAAACCCGGCAGAGACTCAACAAGAAAAGAAAACTTCAGGCCAATATCCATGATGAACATAGATGCAAAAATCTTCAATAAAATACTGACAAGCCGATTGCAACAGCACATCAAAAAGCTTATCCACCATGATCAAGTAGGCTTCATCCCGGGGATGCAAGGCTGGTTCAACATACGCAAGTCTATAAACGTAATTCACCACATAAACAGAACCAAAGACAAAAACCACATGATTATCTCAATTGATGCAGAGAAGGCCTTTGACAAAATTCAACAGCCCTTTATGCTAAAAACACTCAGTAAGCTAGGTATCAATGGAACGTATCTCAAAATAATAAAAGCTATTTATGACAAACCAACAGCCAATATCATACTGAATGGGCAAAAACTGGAAGCATTCCCCTTGAAATGTGGCACCAGACAAGGATGCCCTCTCTCACCATTGCTATTCAATATAGTATTAGAAGTTCTAGCCAGAGCAATCAGGCAAGAGAAAGAAATAAAGGGCATTCAAATAGGAAAGGAGGAAGTCAAATTGTCTCTATTTGCAGACGACATGATTGTATATCTAGAAGACCCCATCGTCTCAGCCCCAAACCTCCTGAAACTGATAAGCAAGTTCAGCAAAGTCTCAGGATACAAAATCAATGTGCAAAAATCACATGCATTCCTATACACCAGTAACAGACTTAAAGAGAGCCAAATCAAGAACAAACTTCCATTCACAAATGCCACAAAGAGAATAAAATACCTAGGAATACAACTAACAAGGAATGTAAAGGACCTCTTCAAGGAGAACTACAAGCCACTGCTCAACGAAATAAGAGAGGACACAAACAGATGGAGAAACATTCCATGTTCATGGTTAGGAAGAATCAATATCGTGAAAATGGCCATACTGCCCAAAGTAATTTACAGATTCAATGCTATCCCCATCAAGCTACCAATGACCTTCTTTGCAGAACTGGAAAAAACCACCTTAAACTTCATATGGAACCAAAAGAGAGCCCGCATAGCCAAGTCAATTCTAAGCAAAAAGAACAAAGCGGGGGGCATCACACTACCAGACTTCAAACTATACTACAAGGCTACAGTAATCAAAACAGCATGGTACTGGTACCAAAACAGAGATATAGACCAATGGAACAGAACAGAGGTCTCGGAGGCAACACAACATATCTACAACCATCTGATCTTTGACAAACCAGACAAAAACAAGCAATGGGGAAAGGATTCCCTGTTCAATAAATGGTGTTGGGAAAGCTGGCTAGCCATGTGCAGAAAGCAGAAACTGGACCCCTTCCTGACACCTTACACTAAAATTAACTCCAGATGGATTAAAGACTTAAACATAAGACCTAACACCATAAAAACCCTAGAAGAAAATCTAGGCAAAACCATTCAGGACGTAGGTGTAGGCAAGGACTTCATGACCAAAAC
>NW_022443035.1:0-4017 GCF_009761245.1 Sapajus apella
GTTTTGGTCATGAAGTCCTTGCCTACACCTACGTCCTGAATGGTTTTGCCTAGATTTTCTTCTAGGGTTTTTATGGTGTTAGGTCTTATGTTTAAGTCTTTAATCCATCTGGAGTTAATTTTAGTGTAAGGTGTCAGGAAGGGGTCCAGTTTCTGCTTTCTGCACATGGCTAGCCAGCTTTCCCAACACCATTTATTGAACAGGGAATCCTTTCCCCATTGCTTGTTTTTGTCTGGTTTGTCAAAGATCAGATGGTTGTAGATATGTTGTGTTGCCTCCGAGACCTCTGTTCTGTTCCATTGGTCTATATCTCTGTTTTGGTACCAGTACCATGCTGTTTTGATTACTGTAGCCTTGTAGTATAGTTTGAAGTCTGGTAGTGTGATGCCCCCCGCTTTGTTCTTTTTGCTTAGAATTGACTTGGCTATGCGGGCTCTCTTTTGGTTCCATATGAAGTTTAAGGTGGTTTTTTCCAGTTCTGCAAAGAAGGTCATTGGTAGCTTGATGGGGATAGCATTGAATCTGTAAATTACTTTGGGCAGTATGGCCATTTTCACGATATTGATTCTTCCTAACCATGAACATGGAATGTTTCTCCATCTGTTTGTGTCCTCTCTTATTTCGTTGAGCAGTGGCTTGTAGTTCTCCTTGAAGAGGTCCTTTACATTCCTTGTTAGTTGTATTCCTAGGTATTTTATTCTCTTTGTGGCATTTGTGAATGGAAGTTTGTTCTTGATTTGGCTCTCTTTAAGTCTGTTACTGGTGTATAGGAATGCATGTGATTTTTGCACATTGATTTTGTATCCTGAGACTTTGCTGAACTTGCTTATCAGTTTCAGGAGGTTTGGGGCTGAGACGATGGGGTCTTCTAGATATACAATCATGTCGTCTGCAAATAGAGACAATTTGACTTCCTCCTTTCCTATTTGAATGCCCTTTATTTCTTTCTCTTGCCTGATTGCTCTGGCTAGAACTTCTAATACTATATTGAATAGCAATGGTGAGAGAGGGCATCCTTGTCTGGTGCCACATTTCAAGGGGAATGCTTCCAGTTTTTGCCCATTCAGTATGATATTGGCTGTTGGTTTGTCATAAATAGCTTTTATTATTTTGAGATACGTTCCATTGATACCTAGCTTACTGAGTGTTTTTAGCATAAAGGGCTGTTGAATTTTGTCAAAGGCCTTCTCTGCATCAATTGAGATAATCATGTGGTTTTTGTCTTTGGTTCTGTTTATGTGGTGAATTACGTTTATAGACTTGCGTATGTTGAACCAGCCTTGCATCCCCGGGATGAAGCCTACTTGATCATGGTGGATAAGCTTTTTGATGTGCTGTTGCAATCGGCTTGTCAGTATTTTATTGAAGATTTTTGCATCTATGTTCATCATGGATATTGGCCTGAAGTTTTCTTTTCTTGTTGAGTCTCTGCCGGGTTTTGGAATCAGGATGATGTTGGTGTCATAAAATGATTTGGGAAGAATTCCCTCTTTTTGTATTGTTTGGAATAGTTTCAGAAGAAATGGTACCAGCTCCTCTTTGTATGTCTGGTAGAATTCAGCTGTGAACCCATCTGGACCTGGGCTTTTTTTGGGTGGTAAGCTCTTAATTGCTGCCTCAACTTCAGACCTTGTTATGGGTCTGTTCAGGGTTTCGGCTTCTTCCTGGTTTAGGCTTGGCAGGAGGCAAGTGTCCAGGAATTTATCCATTTCTTCCAGGTTTATTAGTTTGTGTGCATAGAGTTGTTTGTAATAATCTCTGATGATGGTTTGAATTTCTGTGGAATCTGTGGTGATATCCCCTTTATCGTTTTTTATTGCATCAATTTGGTTATTCTCTCTTTTCTTTTTTATTAATCTGGCTAGTGGTCTGTCTATTTTGTTGATCTTTTCAAAAAACCAGCTCCTGGATTTATTGATTTTTTGAAGGGTTTTTTGTGTCTCTATCTCCTTCAGTTCTGCTCTGATCTTAGCTATTTCTTGTCTTCTGCTAGACTTTGAGTTTTTTTGATCTTGCTCCTCTAGCTCTTTCAGTTTTGACGATAGGGTGTCAATTTTTGATCTCTCCTTGCTTCTCATGTGGGCACTTATTGCTATATATTTTCCTCTAGAGACTGCTTTAAATGTGTCCCAGAGATTCTGGTATGTTGTGTCTTCATTCTCGTTGGTTTCGAAGAACATCTTTATTTCTGCCTTCATTTCATTGTTTATCCAGTCAACATTCAAGAGCAAGTTGTTCAGTTTCCATGAAGCTGTGCGGTTCTGAGTTAGTTTTTGAATTCTGAGTTCTAACTTGATTGCACTGTGGTCTGAGAGACTGTTTGTTAGGATTTCCGTTCTTTTGCATTTGCTGAGGAGTGATTTACTCCCAATTATGTGGTCAATTTTAGAGTAGGTGTGATGTGGTGCTGAGAAGAATGTATATTCTGTGGATTTGGGGTGGAGAGTTCTGTAAATGTCTATTAGGTTTGCTTGGTCCAGGTCTGAGTTCAAGTCCTGGATATCCTTGTTAATTTTCTGTCTGGTTGATCTGTCTAATGTTGACAATGGGGTGTTAAAGTCTCCCACTATTATTGTGTGGGAGTCTAAGTCCCTTTGTAAGTCATTAAGAACTTGCCTTATGTATCTGGGTGCTCCTGTATTGGGTGCATATATATTTAGGATCGTTAGCTCTTCTTGTTGCATTGATCCTTTTACCATTATGTAATGTCCCTCTTTGTCTCTTATGATCTTTATTGCTTTAAAGTCTAATTTATCAGAGATGAGAATTGCAACTCCTGCTTTTTTTTGCTCTCCATTTGCTTGGTAAATCTTCCTCCATCCCTTTATTTTGAGCCTTTGTGTATCCTTGCATGTGAGATGGGTTTCCTGGATACAGCACACCGATGGGTTTTGGCTTTTGATCCAATTTGCCAGTCTGTGTCTTTTGATTGGGGCATTTAGTCCATTTACATTTAGGGTTAATATTGTTATGTGTGAATTTGATACTGCCATTTTGGTGCTAGCTGGCTGTTTTGCCCTTTAGTTGAGCTGGTACTTGTTGTTCCTTTATATGTGTAGAGCCTCTTTCAGGACCTCTTGTAGAGCTGGCCTGGTGGTGACGAAATCTCTGAGTACTTGCATGTTCCCAAAGGATTTTATTTTTCCTTCACTTATGAAGCTTAGTTTGGCTGGATAGGAGATTCTGGGTTGAAAGTTCTTTTCTTTAAGGATGTTGAATATTGGCCCCCACTCTCTTCTGGCTTGTAGGGTTTCTGCTGAGAGATCTGCTGTGAGTCTGATGGGCTTCCCTTTGTGGGTAACCCGACCTTTCTCTCTGGCTGCCCTTAGTATTTTCTCCTTCATTTCGACCCTGTTGAATCTGACGATTACGTGCCTTGGGGTTGCTCTTCTTGACGAATATCTTTGTGGTGTTCTCTGTATTTCCTGGACTTGAATGTTTGCCTGCCTTGCTAGGTTGGGGAAGTTTTCCTGGATAATATCCTGAAGAGTATTTTCCAGCTTGGATTCATTCTCTTCGTCGCATTCAGGTACGCCTATCAAACGTAGATTAGGTCTTTTCACATAGTCCCACATTTCTTGGAGACTTTGTTCATTCCTTTTTACCCTTTTTTCTCCAGTCTTGCCTTCCCGTTTTATTTCATTGAGTTGATCTTCGACCTCTGATATCCTTTCTTCTGCTTGGTCAATTCGGCTGTTGATACTTGTGCATGCTTCACGAAGTTCTCGTGTTGCATTTTTCAGCTCCATCAATTCACTTATATTCCTTTCTATTTTGTCCATTCTTGTTAGCATTTCGTCAAATCTTTTTTCAAGGTTCTTAGTTTCTTTGCATTTGGTTAGAACATGTTCTTTAAGTTCACAGAAGTTTCTTACTACCCACCTTCTGAATTCTGATTCTGTCATTTCATCACACTCGTTCTCCATCCAACCTTGTTCCCTTGCTGGTGAGGAGTTGTGATCCCTTTTAGGAGGAGAGGTGTTCTGGTTTCGGGTGTTTTCATCCTTTTTGCGCTGG
>NW_022443036.1:0-116 GCF_009761245.1 Sapajus apella
GTGGCAGTTACCTGACGGGGGTGACTGGGGGACTTTGGTACTGTTGATGATGCAGTTTTTCACCCCAGCATGCAGTGGTTAGTGATTAGCGGTTAGTATGCTATTATTTACACTTT
>NW_022443036.1:216-557 GCF_009761245.1 Sapajus apella
CCAGGTTCAAGTGATTCTCCTGCCTCAGCTTCCCGAGTAGCTGGGATTACAGGCACACACCACCACACCTGGCTAATATTTGTATTTTTAGTAGAGATGGTGTTTCTCCTGTTGGCCAGGCTGGTCTTGAACTCCTGACCTTGGTGATCCACCAGCCTTGACCTCCCAAAGTTCTGGGATTACAGGTGTGAGCCACCAGGCCCAGCCTTACACTTTTATATTTCTAAGATAATTCAAAAAATATGTTTAAAACGAGACTTCTATCTGAAAATGACAAGGAATGCAATAGATGCTGCTCCAAGGGTAGGAACAGGAGGTCGGACCATGAAGTGCAGAGGGCC
>NW_022443036.1:657-4017 GCF_009761245.1 Sapajus apella
TTTTTTTTTTTTTTTTTGAGACAGAGTCTCTCTTTATTGCCCAGGCTGGAGTGCAGTGGTGCAATCTCGGCTTGCTGCAACCTCCGCCTCCTGGGCTCAAGTGATTCTGCTATCTCAGCCTCCCAAGTAGCTGGGACTACAGGTGCATACCACCATGTCCAGCTAATTTTTGCACTTTCAGTAGAGACAGGGTTTCACCATGTTGACCAGGATGGTCTCAATCTCTTGACCGCATGATCTGCCCACCTCAGGCTCCCAAAGTGCTGGGATTACAGGCCTGTGCCACCATGCCTGGCCTGGTTGGAATTTTGACTCAACATGGGCCATTGTTGTAAACAGAAAAGCGCCAACAGGATGCCCCAGCCTCAGGTCCCAGCTCCGTACCCAGGCCTTCTATCAGCAGGGCAGGATCAGAGGCTGGCACCTGGGACTCAGGTGGGGCTCTGCGGGTGGTGCAGGCCTGGTGGCCTCCATCCCGGGGACTGTGAGCTCCTGGTCGTGAAGTGTTGTGTATTCTACCTTGGCCAGTGGCTCGTCCCCACCCCATGGAGACCCCATGTGGAGGACTCAGGTCCCACCTGCAGCTCCCACATCAGGGGTGGCTCCCCAGAGCACCAGGCCCCTGAGTGGAACCCTGTGTGGTCCTGGCTGTGCCCCAGGCCCCGTGTGCAGGAGGCCCTCAAGGAGCACAGCTGGGAGCCTCACGCTGCGCACAATTTATCCTCTGATGTTCGCCTCGCTCTGACCCGTCCTCGCTGGCATGAACCTTGACTGCTGGCTATCATCAGAGACTTTCTTCTTGCCAGTCTAGGTTGGTAAAAAACGAGATGCCCTACCTCCTCTGGACCATCAAGAGGGATGTCATTGACCATCACAACCTGACCTGTGACCAGATGCTGAACCACGACGCCAAGACTGCCTCCTTCACCACCAAGGTGAGCCGCTGCTGAGGGTGGTGGGGGGCTGGCAGGAGCTGGCAGGGATGGGGGAGGGGCCTCTGCAGCCACTAGGGGCCCCTGGTGGCTGGTCAGTGGCCATGGGTGGCCATAGGCAGCCACCACTCACCTCCTGGGTGCCTCCTGGGACTCCTGGTCTAACGCCATGGCCAGAATCACTCAGCGCCCACCCCACCCCTAGCATTCCTGGGCCCTTTGCTCTGTGTCTCTGGGTGAATCTGGGGCCTCGGGGCAGAGGCCAAGCCAAAGATGGGGCTGAGTGGTAGCTGCCACTGAGCTTTGGGCCCTGAAGGGGCTGTGGGTCCCCAGGGGCAGGGGTGCGGCCCTCCGCTGCAGGGGTCCCTGACTGGGAATGTACATCACTGGGCACTTTCCTGCCTCCCCCGTCCCTGGCCCTGCACAAGGCAGCTGCCACACCTTTCCACGAAGGCCCAGGGTTGGGGCCTGGCCAGGATGCAGGGTGTGGGGACCCTGCTGAGGGAGGGGTAGGGCAGAGGGGCTTTCCTGGCACAGGGGCCCCCTCAGCAGGCCAGGTGAGGCTGCTTCAGCACAGCATATGGAGCAGGGGCAGGGGATAAGGTGCTCTTCCACATCTGCCACCCCAAGGCCTCCTCTGGGTCAGGCCAGGGCCGGCCATGCTGGTGGAAACACGGCTTTGCAAAGACCCTGTGTGCAGAGCCTGGCCTGGGGCCCTGAGGGGCAGAGAGACTGGGGAGGGGGAGTGGGAGGGGTCTGCCCCAGGGTTGCCCTGTGGTGCCCGGTGGTCAGGCAAGTCTGAGATGGATGTTGGGTCCTGCCTTTTGAGCAACGCAGAGCAGAGCTGCCCCTCGGGCCTAATGCGCCGCTGTCTCTGGAGATCAGGCTGTGTGTGAACATGCGGAGCCTGCTGTGGTATGTCCTGGTGAACCCCGACTCCTTCTTCCCACACTGCTACAGCCTCTGTGCTGACAGCGAGCAGCAGTACTTCCTGGGTGAGTAACGCGGCCCCGGGGCACAGCCAGCACCCCAGCTCAGCACCTCTGGTCCCCTGGCAAGGGCTCATCTGGAAACTTCCATGGGCAACCTTGGAAGGGGGAGGGGCACTGTGGCTGTGGAGCAGGTGTTGGTCAGGGCTGGGGGGGAGACCCTGCTGGCTTGTGCCAGCTCAGAGTGGCGCTGCTCCTCTTGGCCAGGTTGGGCATGGTCACCTTGCTGCTCAGCACCCGGCCTGCAGGCCCCATGTGATGCATACTCTGCCTTCTGAGACACAGCAATGCGTGGGATGGGGCAGAGGGCCCAGTGCTGTCAGCAGAGAGGCTTCTGGAAAGATCTCCCTGGCACTGAGACAGATTGATGGTGCCAGGTCTGAGGACAGAAGACAGAGGCCGTGGTCATGGCAGTGCAGGGGCCAGGGGTGGAGGGGTGGGAGGGCGGGCAGTCACCAAGTGTGTGGCCCTGCCTCTGCGCCTGGGGATAGTGCGTGAGCCACTGGGGTGAGGCTGGCTCCATGGTTGGAGGCCAAGGGGTGCAGCTGGACAGTTGTAGTCACAGAGGTGCTGGGGGGAGAAGGGCAGGCAGTGTGGGCTGTGGGAGCAGGCCTGGCCTCCACTGGCTGTGAGCCAGGAAGTGGGGCGGATGCTGGAGCCTCTGAGGACCAGGCCCCAACTCCAGTCCCCAGCCCAGGCTCAGGTGCAGGGTGAGGCCATGCTGTCCTTCAGTTCCGGCTTGAGCAGAGGATGAGGCTGTGCTGTCCTTCCAGATGACTTTGGCATACCATGGCATCCAGCACCCTCAAGGGGGTGGTCAGTCACCAGAGCTTTGGCAGGAGCAAGCCCAGGGCCCAGGCGGAGGAGGCTGAGAGCAGCGAGCTGAGCAGCAGGACAGGTGTGTGGGGTGTGGGGCCGGGGCCGGGCAGTGCCAGGCCACCAGACTGGGGGCCTCCACGGGGGCCCTCCTGCCTCCTGGGCATGGTCAGTCTCGAGGGTCTGAGCAGGCAGGACCAGATGCAGCCATGCCTCAGACTCTCTCGATTCTCACAGCAAACGGGTTTCCTGATCTAACCGTGGGACTAAACGCCGAAGTCGCCTGGTTTGTGAAGCACCTGGCAGTTAACACAGCCCTGGGACATCCGAGTCCCACGCTCACCACCACAGTTCCATGCCGTGGATGTGGTTCCAGCCTGTGGTCGTGCCCCATGGCCACCCTGATGCCACAGCCCGAGTCTCCCCAGAAAGGCCCTGTGGGATAGAATGCAGGAAGAGGTGCCCCAGGTAGTGCAGGGACGTGAGCCAGCCATCGTGGGTTTGGACGAAATCCAAATCTTTCTTGTGACTTTAATAAAATGTGATTTCTAGAGCCATTTTAGGTTCACAGCACCACCGAGCAGAGGCCCAGGATTTGCCACGCACCTCCCCCGCTGTCGACA
>NW_022443037.1:0-671 GCF_009761245.1 Sapajus apella
GGGGTTTCACCATGTTGACCAGGATGGTCTCGATCTCTTGACCTCGTGATCCACCCGCCTCGGCCTCCCAAAGTGTTGGGATTACAGGCGTGAGCCACCGCGCCCCGGCCGCTTTGAAGGTATCTTGATTTAAAAAAAAAAAAAAAAAGAGAGAATTCAAAAATGTGAACACTTTTTTTTTTTTCTAAGATGGAGTTTCACCATGTTGGTCAGGCTGGTCTTGAACTCCCGACCTTAGGTGATCCGCCTGCCTTGGCCTCCAAAGTGTTTGGATTACACTATGCCCAGCAAAATGTGAACACTTTCAAATTTTAATATTTATTTTAGGTCGGGCATGGTGGCTCACACCTGTAGTCGCAGAACGTTGGGAGGCCCAGGTGGGCAGATTGCCTGAGGTTAGGAGTTCGAGACCAGCCTGGCCAACATGGCGAAACCCCATGTCTACTAAAAATGCAAAACTTAGCTGGGTGTAGTGGCAGGTGCTTGTAATCCCAGCTCCCCAAGCTGAGGCAGGAGAATCACTTGAACTCGGGAGGTGGAGGTTGCCGTGAGCCAATAATGTGTCATTGCACTCCAGTCTGAGCGACAAGGCAAGACTCCATCTCAAAAAATAAAGCAAAAAAATTTAAGTTCAACTATATCTTTGAATATCTTTGAAGCATTTTCTCTGA
>NW_022443037.1:771-4015 GCF_009761245.1 Sapajus apella
TTTTTTTTTTTTTTTTTTTTTTTTAATTTTAATTAAGATGGGGTTTCACCATGATGGCCAGGCTGGTCTTGAACTCCTGACCTCAGGTGATCCACCCACCTTAGCCTCCCAAAGTGCTAGGATTACAGGCATGAGCCACCGCGCCCACCTTTTCTTTTTCTTTTGTAGAGAGGGTCTCACCTTGTTGCCCAGTCTGGTCTTGAAGTCCTGGGCTCAAGCGATTCTCCCATCTTGGTCTCCCAGTGTTGGGATTACAGGCATGAGCAACTGCGCCCAGCCTACTTCATTATTTTTTATTCTTGCCATGTTGACCAGGCTGGATTCCTGACTCTTTCGTGTTACAGACATGCTACCGTTTACCCCTGAAAGATCTGCTTTGCATACATAGGTCTGCAACTTCCCTATCTCACTTAATAAATATTAGTTATATATGTACTCATACATGGTCTTATGGCCATGTAATGTTCTGTAAACACTATAGGCATTATCTTAGGAAATCTTCATAGCAATGAGGTGGGTGGATGCTATTGAAATAGTATTGCTTCTAATTTATTGATGAGGAAACTGAAGCACAGAGAAGTTAAAGAAACATGCCTGGTGTTACACAGCTCCTAAGTGGGGAGCAGGATTCAAATCCAGGCCATCTGGCTTAGGTACTAGATCATGGACTACTTTCCAGGTCAGTGTTGTAGGCTTGTAGGCTTCCTCATTCTTGTTTTTTTTTTTTTTTTTTTGAGACGGAGTTTCGCTCTTGTTACCCAGGCTGGAGTGCAATGGTGCGATCTCGGCTCACCGCAATCTCCGCCTCCTGGGTTCAGGCAATTCTCCTGCCTCAGCCTCCTGAGTAGCTGGGATTACAGGCACGCGCCACCATGCCCAGCTGATTTTTTGTAGTTTTAGTAGAGACGGGGTTTCCCCATGCTGACCAGGATGGTCTCGATCTCTTGACCTCGTGATCCACCTGCCTCGGCCTCCCAAAGTGCTGGGATTACAGGCGTGAGCCACCGCGCCCAGCCCCTCATTCTTGTTAAAGATGATCTCTCTTTTTTTTTTTTTTTTAATTCCCTTTTTGTCTTTCCCCCCCAAGACGACCTCATCAGATGCATGTATCGTACATGATTTATTGCCTATTTCTCTATTGTGGGGCAAGTAGATTGTTTCCAATTTTTAATTATGTTACAAGCAGTGTTACGATCAATGTCCTTGTGCATATTTTTTTAGGTACTCTTTTACTTCTGTAAGACTAGTGAATTAAAGAGCATGATTTCTCAGTGGTTTAAATTTTAATACCCGTTGCTAGCTTACTCTTGAAGCGATCAGTTTACATAGTTGCCAACAATATATGGCAGGTGGATTTTCCCTGTAATCTTACAAGCTCTGGATGATGTCATTTGTTTTAAATTTGTGTCATTTGATAGATCAAAAAAAGTGGTATTGTTCGACCAGGTGTGGTGGCTCACACCTGTAATCCCAGCACTTTGGGAGGCTGAGGTGGGTGGATCACAAGGTCAGGAGTTCGAGGCCAGCCTGGCCAACATGGTGAAACCCTGTCTCTACTAAAAATACAAAAATTAGCTGGGCGTGGTGATGTGTGCCTGCAGTCCCAGCTACTCGGGAGGCTGAGGCAGAAGAATTGCTTGAACCCAGGAGGTAGAAGTTGCAGTGAGCCGAGATTGTGCTACTGTACTCCAACCTGAGTGACAGTGAGACTCCATCTCAAAAAAAAAAAAAAAAAAAAGTGGTATTGTTCAATTGACAAGTATTTGTGTGCCTATGCTATGCCAAATCCTAAGCTAGGATTTAGGAAATGCAATGATGAATAAAAATAGACCTAGTCCTTATGCCTAGGTAGTGAATCATTCAGCCATTAATTAGACAATCCTACAGACAAATACAAAATTATTTATTCAACTAATATGAATGTATGCTATTTGTCAGACACAATTCTAGGTATTTGGAATATATCAGTAGGCAACGTGGATAATAACCCTGCCCTAGTATGGGAGAAACAGATATTAAACAACAAATATAAGCAAATGATATGCATTGTTAGATGATAAGTGCAGTGGGAAAAGAGTAGGATAAAGGGAACAGAGTGGGACTGGTTTTAAATAGGCTGGTCAGGCAGCTTAATTGAGAAGATGACATTTGTGCAAAGACTTGAAGTAGGGGAGTTAGCCTTGAGGATATCTGGTGGAAAGGGTGTTCTAGACAGGGATCTGTTTTTGCATATGCCTTCAGGAAGGAAGCATGTCTGGCATGTTTGAGGAATGGCATGGAGGTCAGTGTGGCTGGAATGATTTTACGGGGCCTAGGGGAAGAGTGTAGTAGGATATGAGGTCAGAGAGGTAATGAGGTAGAAGCAGATCTTGCTGGGCCCTAGAAGCATTGCAAGGATTGGCTTTCACTATGGGGAACCATTGAAAAGCTTTAACAGAGGAGCGATGTGATCTGACTTATGTTTCAAAAAAAATCACTCTGGGCTGGGCTTGGTGGCTCATGCCTGTAATCCCAGCACTTTGGGAGGTAGAGGCAGGCAGATCACCTGAGGTTGGGAGTTCCAGACCAGCCTGGCCAACATGGTGAAACCCAGTCTCTACTAAAAATACAAAAATCTTTTGGCATGATGGCGCATGCCTGTAATCCCAGCTACTTGGGAGGCTGAGGCAGGAGAATTGCTTGAACCCAGGAGGTGGAGGTTGCAGTGAGCCGAGATTATGCCACTGTGCTCCAGCCTGGGCAACAGAGAGATTGTCTCAAAAAAGAAAAAAACAAAAACAAAAAACCACTCTGGCTGGGCGTGGTGTGTCTCACACCTGTAATCTCAGCACTTTGGGAGGCTTAGGCAGGTGGACTGCTTGAGCCCAGGAGTTTGAGACTAGCCTGGACAATGTGGCAAAACCCATTCTCTACAAAAAATACAAAAAATTAGCCGGGTGTGATGGTGTGTGCCTCTAGTCCCAGCTACTTCGGTGGCTGAGGTGGGAGGATCACCTAAGCCTGGGAGGTCAACACTGCAGTGAGCCATGATCTTGCTGTTGCACTCCTGCATAGGTGACAGAGTAAGACCCTGTTACACTCTGGCTGCTTGATTGGCAGTGCAGTAATAGGGAGGAATGAATCCGGAAAAAAAGATGTTGAAGTTTGGGCCAGGATGTATCCATGGAGGTTATATTTTGAAAGTATGGCTAACAGGATTTGCTGATGGTTTGAATGTGGGATGCAAAGTAGAGTGAGTAGTTAA
>NW_022443038.1:0-2911 GCF_009761245.1 Sapajus apella
AAAGAGACAGCTCTTTAAAACCCATCTGTCCAGATTTGTTAAGAAAGTTTGAGCCAGTAAAAACTCCCCAGGTGCCTCATTCTGCCTCTGAAACTCTCTGGTCTTCCCCCAAGAAGACATCAGCCTGCCCTGTGCTGTCCCTGTGGCTCCCACCCCATTCCCAGGAGCAGACCCCACCTGGCCCCTGGCCTCAGAGCTGACAGAGGCAGGGGTGTCCTGCAGATGGGGTGGGGTCTGCATCGGGTGCCCGTGACAGCGGCCTCTCCTCTCCCACCGTGCTGCTTGTTTGGGACGTGGCCAAGGTGTTTGCCAAGCCCCTGACTTTGTCCTTCTGGGCCCAAGACAGCAGAGAGGGCCTGGCTTGTCTCCTCTTGGAGCAGCTTGGGAGGCATCTGGTCTGCATTCTCCTCGATTGGTTGAAAATAATGACCCCACTTATCATGAACACCACGAAGGTACCTTGGCAGCCAGAGTCACCTGTTCAGCAGTGAAAACCCCCGGAGGGCCTACAGGCTGCCCCATCCAGCTGCATCTCCCAGGCCGCAGAATGCATCTCCAGGCCTTCCCAGAAGCCCATGGGGGACCCGTCAGTATAACCCGCGGCAGTAAAGAGGAAATGTTCACATCTTCTTGATGCTGCTCTCCTCTCAGACCAGAAGGGAAGAAACAAACCCCTGTGATGTGCGACCTTGTGAAGGAAAACACCTGCTGGAAAGTAATTACCAAACAGCAGCACTCCCAGTTTCACAGCTGCCCCAACTCACTGCGGATCTACTGTTGGGTCAGCTGGGAGGACGCAGGTGCCCTCAGGGGGATGAGGAGATGGCAGGGAAACCCACTCCTGGCCCTGGCGCTACTCAAAGCCAGTGTTTTATTCTCACACCCAGCGGTCCCCGAAGCCTGGCAGGTTAGCAGTGACCACCTGGGCTGTACCCTAAGACCTCAGAACAGCAGAGATGGAGAAAACCACTGCCCTGGGCCTTATCAGTGAGGATGAATACCAAGCACCTGCTAGGAGGTAGAGGGCCGGGCGAACCTGGGAGGGTTCCCGGGCTCCGGCCTGGTCTGTCCTGCATTTTGAGTAATGGCAGCAAACACAGGAGGGAGGGGCTCAGCTTCCCCTGTCACTGGGGCCAGGGAGACACTCTCCAACCTGATTACAAAGCCTTAGACTCATTGGCATCCCCAAGAACACTGCCTCTCACAGCAGCAGCCACGTGGCACTCCAAGCTGGGCATGAATGCACCTGGGACAGGGCCAGCCAGTGTGGAGGCGGATCCCGGCATGACTGGGTCTAAGTGGGAAGAGAGGGCAGGCAAGCCGGTGTGGATTTCACCTGGGAGAGTGGAGGCAGCCTGTGTCACTTGCCCCTGGGCTCTGGAGGAGCGGCCCCCGAGGCTCTCCAGCCAGGACAGCAGCACCCAGCCTTGCTCTCAGTGTCCAGGAAGCGCTGCTGGGCAGGCTGAGCCTGGGGCAGGTGCACCTCGCAGGGAAGTGGGTAACCGGGCTGACTGAGTGCCTGGGATAGACCAAGAGTGGAGGGAGGAAGGTGGGTCAGAGAGGGCAGGAGACTTGGAGACCACGGCCAGAGAGTCCACTCCAGCCCAAGCTACAAGAGAGCCGGGCTGGGGTGTGCTCAGGGGGGCTCTTAGAGGCTGAGCCAGGGCCCTTCCTCAGCCTGGGAAGCTGTGGCCACGCTCCTGCTATTAAGACATGGGAGCCATTTGGAACCAACTGCTCTGAGGCACAGAATAGCCAACGTTGGCCTATTTTAAAATGAAACTACCCTAGGAATTGAAAACCCCACCTGCAGTCTGGTCTGCGCTCACACAAGGGAAAGGCAGGTGTTAGAAGCAGCAGCTCAGGACGATTAGGGGCTCTGCACTTCTGTGCTCGGGGCCAGGCTGGGCGCTGCTGCCCAGTTCCCCATCTGGGGGTCACTGGGCCATTTGCACCATGGCAGCTTTCCAGGCTTTCTCCTTGTCAAACTCCTTCAGGGGACTCCTGGACACCTGCTACAAGACAGAGACAGGAGAGGTGTTACTTCACAAGGGCCACTTGTGTGGCAGGAAGGTGGACACGCCCCTCAGCCACAGCAGGGAGCAACAGGGAGCATTCCCTTAACTTCAGTTTTCTTTGAATATGAAGGAAGGGGCGGAAATAACCCCAGGTCTCTAGGTAAAGAAATAAAGGCCTTTACTCCCTCAATGCCCAGGAAACACCTGCGTCCCTGCACACGTGGTCTCTATGGAGCCTGGGGTAGCACGGCCCTTCACTCGGACCCTTGCCCTGGCTCTGGGGGGCTGGGAGGCCGCCCAAGTGTGGGCATGTGCCTGATGGCCGAGGAGGAAGACACTAAAGGTAGAGGTGACCAGATGCCTCCAGGCACAAGGAGGACAGTGCCAGCCTCAGCCACCCACCCTGAGCCCCAGACACTCACCCTGAGCCCCTTCCACCCACCCTGAGCCCCGGCTGCCCACCCTGAGCCCCAGATACCCACCCTGAGCCCTGCCCACCCACCCTGAGCCCCAGATACCCACCCTGAGCCCCGGCTGCCCACCCTGAGCCCCTGGGACCAGCAGTTCTGGGATCTGGGGGGAGCACCTCACGCATCTGACTCTGAGCCTTGCTGGTTAGGAAAGAAACACAGACGAGTCTCATTTCAGGCCCAGGGACTGTCATGCCAGCGGGGAGACTGACCACAGCCAGGAAAAGTGGCAGCAAAGCAGCCGCACCAAGGAGGTAGCTGAAGGGAACAGCAGTATGGAGATCTTTATCAAAGTGAGAAGGGAGCAAGAAGCCAAAAGCCTCCATCCCCCATCCCACCAGGCCGTCCCCCATACAAGCCCCACCCTGCTTAACTCCCTAGCTGATGTACCTCTGGGGTTACCATTTAGGTCAAGTCTGTAGA